>NW_026729006.1:145000-187500 GCF_030272615.1 Cryptomeria japonica | reverse complement strand
GTAGCAATAACAGGTATAGTTCCGCGGCGGCCGAGAAGACTCACCGCATAGGAATCGGGATGCGAGGCGAGGGATGCGGCGGGAAGGCCCCGACGGCTAAACGGAAGAGGCTGCAGGGCCGCCTCGGAATGGTCCAAGCATCGGATGCGATTGGGACGACTACCAGTGCCAACCCCTTATCCCGCGATGCGTCCGATACACAGATAGTTCCAAGGCGGCCGAGGAGCCTCACCGCATATCAATCGGGGTGCGAGGCGAGGGATGGGGCGGGAAGGCCCCAACGGCTAGACGGAAGAGGCTTCAGGGCCACCTCGGAATGGTCCAAGCATCGGACGCGCTTGGGGCGACTGCCAGTGCCAACCCCTTATCCCGCGATGCGTCCGATACACAGATGGTTCCAAGGCGGCCGAGGAGCCTCACCGCATAGCAATCGGGGGTGCGAGGCGAGGGATGGGGCGGGAAGGCCCCAACGGCTAGACGGAAGAGGCTTCAGGGCCGCCTAGGAATGGTCCAAGCATCGGACACGCTTGGGGCGACTACCAGTGACAGCCCCCTATCCCGCGATGCGTCCGATACGAAGATGGTTCCAAGGCGGCCGAGGAGCCTCACCGCATAGCAATCGGGGTGCGAGGTGGGGGATGCGGCGAGATGGCCCCAACGGCTAGACGGAAGAGGCCACAGGGCCGCGTCGGAATAGTCCAAGCATCGGACGCGCTTGGGGCGACTACCAGTGACAACCCCTTATCCCGCGATGCGTCCGATACGAAGATAGTTCCAAGGCGGCCGAGGAGCCTCACCGCATAGCAATCGGGGTGCGAGGTGGGGGATGCGGCGAGATGGCCCCAACGGCTAGACGGAAGAGGCTGCAGGGCCGCCTCGGAATAGTCCAAGCATCGGACGCGCTTGGGGCCACTACCAGTGACAACCCCTTATCCCGCAATGCGTCCGATACGAAGATAGTTCCAAGGCGGCCGAAGAGCCTCACCGCATAGCAATCGGGGTGCGAGGTGGGGGATGCGGCGAGATGGCCCCAACGGCTAGACGGAAGAGGCCACAGGGCCGCCTCGGAATAGTCCAAGCATCGGACGCGCTTGGGGCGACTACCAGTGACAACCCCTTATCCCGCGATGCGTCCGATACGAAGATAGTTCCCAGGCGGCCGAGGAGCCTCACCGCATAGCAATCGGGGTGCGAGGCGAGGGATGCGGCGAGATGGCCCCAAAGGCTAGACGGAAGAGGCTGCAGGGCTGCCTCGGAATAGTCCAAGCATCGGACGCGCTTGGGGCGACTACCACTGCCAACCCCTTATCCCGCGATGCGTCCGATACACAGATAGTTCCGAGGCGGCCGAGGAGGTGGGGGATGCAGCGAGATGGCCCCAACGGCTAGACGGAAGAGGCTGCAGGGCCGCCTCGGAATAGTCCAAGCATCGGACGCGCTTGGGGCGACTACCAGTGACAACCCCTTATCCCGCGATGCGTCCGATACACAGATAGTTCCGAGGCGGCCAAGGAGCCTCACCGCATAGCAATCGTGGTGCGAGGTGGGGGATGCGGCGAGATGGCCCCAACGGCTAGACGGAAGAGGCTGCAGGGCCGCCTCGGAATGGTCCAAGCATCGGATGCGCTTGGGGCGACTACCACTGCCAACCCCTTATCCCGCGATGCGTCCGATACACAGATAGTTCCAAGGCGGCCGAGGAGCCTCACAGCATAGCAATCAGGGTGCGAGGCGAGGGATGCGGCGAGAAAGCCCCAACGGCTAGAGGGAAGAGGCTTCAGGTCCGCCTCGGAATGGTCCAAGCATCGGACGCGCTTGGGGCGACTACCAGTGACAACCCCTTATCCCGCGACGCGTCCGATACACAGATAGTTCCAAGGCGGCCGAGGAGCCTCACCGCATAGCAATCGGGGTGCGAGGCGAGGGATGCGGCGAGAAGGACCCAACGGCTACACGGAAGAGGCTTCGGGGCCGCCTCGGAATGGTCCAAGCATCGGACGCGCTTGGGGCGACTACCAGTGACAACCCCTTATCCCGCGACGCGTCCGATACACAGATAGTTCCAAGGCGGCCGAGGAGCCTCACCGCATAGCAATCGGGGTGCGAGGCGAGGGATGCGGCGAGAAGGACCCAACGGCTACACGGAAGAGGCTTCGGGGCCGCCTCGGAATGGTCCAAGCATCGGACGCGCTTGGGGCGACTACCAGTGACAACCCCTTATCCCGCGACGCGTCCGATACACAGATAGTTCCAAGGCGGCCGAGGAGCCTCACCGCATAGCAATCGGGGTGCGAGGCGAGGGATGCGGCGAGAAGGACCCAACGGCTAGACGGAAGAGGCTTCGGGTCCGCCTCGGAATGGTCCAAGCATCGGACGCGCTTGGGGCGACTACCAGTGACAACCCCTTATCCCGCGACGCGTCCGATACACAGATAGTTCCAAGGCGGCCGAGGAGCCTCACCGCATAGCAATCGGGGTGCGAGGCGAGGGATGCGGCGAGAAGGACCCAACGGCTAGACGGAAGAGGCTTCGGGTCCGCCTCGGAATGGTCCAAGCATCGGACGCGCTTGGGGCGACTACCAGTGACAACCCCTTATCCCGCGACGCGTCCGATACACAGATAGTTCCAAGGCGGCCGAGGAGCCTCACCGCATAGCAATCGGGGTGCGAGGCGAGGGATGCGGCGAGAAGGACCCAATGGCTAGACGGAAGAGGCTTCGGGTCCGCCTCGGAATGGTCCAAGCATCGGACGCGCTTGGGGCGACTACCAGTGACAACCCCTTATCCCGCGACGCGTCCGATACACAGATAGTTCCGAGGCGGCCGAGGAGCCTCACCGCATAGCAATCGGGGTGCGAGGCGAAGGATGCGGCGAGAAGGACCCAACGGCTAGACGGAAGAGGCTTCGGGTCCGCCTCGGAATGGTCTAAGCATCGGACGCGCTTGGGGCGACTACCAGTGACAACCCCTTATCCCGCGACGCGTCTGATACACAGATAGTTCCAAGGCGGCCGAGGAGCCTCACCGCATAGCAATCGGGGTGCGAGGCGAGGGATGCGGCGAGAAGGACCCAACGGCTAGACGGAAGAGGCTTCAGGGCCGCCTCGGAATGGTCCAAGCATCGAACGCGCTTGGGGCGACTACCAGTGACAACCCCTTATCCCGCGACGCGTCCGATACACAGATAGTTCCGAGGCGGCCGAGGAGCCTCACCGCATAGCAATCGGGGTGCGAGGCGAGGGATGCGGCGAGAAGGACCCAACGGCTAGACGGAAGAGGCTTCAGGGCCGCCTCGGAATGGTCCAAGCATCGGACGCGCTTGGGGCGACTACCAGTGACAACCCCTTATCCCGCGACGCGTCCGATACACAGATAGTTCCGAGGCGGCCGAGGAGCCTCACCGCATAGCAATCGGGGTGCGAGGCGAGGGATGCGGCGAGAAGGACCCAACGGCTAGACGGAAGAGGCTTCAGGGCCGCCTCGGAATGGTCCAAGCATCGGACGCGCTTGGGGCGACTACCAATGACAACCCCTTATCCCGCGACGCGTCCGATACACAGATAGTTCCGAGGCGGCCGAGGAGCCTCACCGCATAGCAATCGGGGTGCGAGGCGAGGGATGCGGCGAGAAGGACCCAACGGCTAGACGGAAGAGGCTTCAGGGCCGCCTCGGAATGGTCCAAGCATCGGACGCGCTTGGGGCGACTACCAGTGACAACCCCTTATCCCGCGACGCGTCCGATACACAGATAGTTCCGAGGCGGCCGAGGAGCCTCACCGCATAGCAATCGGGGTGCGAGGCGAGGGATGCGGCGAGAAGGACCCAACGGCTAGACGGAAGAGGCTTCAGGGCCGCCTCGGAATGGTCCAAGCATCGGACGCGCTTGGGGCGACTACCGTTGCCAACCCCTTATCCCGCGATGCGTCTGATACACAGATAGTTCCGAGGCGGCCGAGGAGCCTCACCGCATAGCAATCGGGTTGCGAGGCAGATTATTGGGAAGGGAACCCCCTGGGATGCGGCTCAAGCAGTGCCCAAAGGGACTGGAATGCGGAATCACATCGAGAGACCCAAATGCTATACGAGGGCTCAAATCGAATTATCGATTTGGCCACGACATGGACGCATCGGAACGACTACCTTTGCCGAACCACTCGCAATTGCATCCATACCGAAACCAATAGACATTTCCGTTAGAGCCCTCGCATAGCATTCGGGAATCTCGCATGCCCCTCTAAATCGACCAATGCTGGCGCTCAATGAAAATCCGAGCGCTACCACCGTTCGAGCGCCAGCATTGGTCGAGTTAGAGGGGCACGGGGGAGAATGCTCCAGTCAACACCTCCCCTATATAAGTTATTTGTCCGATTCTCGCACAACCGTAGTCTGCCTCGTCGAATCAAACAACGGTCCCAGATTCCGACTTCCGTTCCGTAGAGACCCAAAAGCTAGATGGAGGCTCGCAAGAAAGAGAGTCGGCGCATAGCAATCGGGTTTCTCGAACGTTTAGGGACCGAGCTCACTTGCGGATAGGGCAAAATCCGCCAAGCAACCCAAAAGCTAGACGGGGGCTCGAATCGAATCGCCTAGGCGGCCACAACAACGACGTGTTGGATCGACTACCAGTGCCAAACCATTCAGCAAGACTAGTCTGTGTCGAGGCCGGATAGAGATTCTCAGAGAGCGCCCGCATAGCATTTAGGAGACCTGCCGCGTCCCTCACACTCGACAAATGGTGGTGCACGTTTATAAATCCGAGCGATCCCAACCCTTTCAAGCACCAACATCGGTCGAGATAGAGGGGCACGGAGGGGGCTGCGTGAGACAACACAGTCCCCTATATAAGTTATTTGTCCGATTCTCACACATCCGAAGAATGGTCATCAAATCGGACAACAGCCCAAACTTCCGACTTCCGTCCCAGAAAGCCCAAGAGCTATCTAAAACGTTCATGGCCGGAACTCGATCGCGGCTATACCAGTCCGCCAAGCAACCCAAAAGCTAGACTGGAGCTCTAGTCGAATCACCTCTGTGGCCATTGCAAGGACGTGTTGGAGCGACTACCATTGCCGAACCATTCCGCAGGTCGAGTCCATACCAAGGCCGCATAGAGATTCACGATGAGCTCCTGCATAGCAATCAGGAGACTTGCCGTGTCCATCACAATCGATAAATCCTGGTGCAAGATTTTTGCATCCGAGCGCTCCAACCAGTCGAGCACCAGCATCAATCGACATAAACGGGCACGGGGGGAGGATGCTCGAGAACACTACCTCCCCTATATAAGTTATTTGTCCGATTCTCAAGCAGCCGAAGTCTGGTCATCGAATCGGGTCAAAGACCACAACTTCCGACTTTACCCACAATGCAAGTCATCGAATCGAACATCGGCCCCCGAGTCGGACTCCATGCGTATGTCAGGTCATCGGACCCAAATTCCGCCTTCCTGCGCATGGCGGGCCATCAATATCAACTCGGTCATCGGACCCAAACTCCGCCTTTTTGCGTATGGCACGCCTTCAAATCGGTCATCGGACCCAAATTCCGCCTTCCTGTGCATGGCGGGCCATCAACATCAACTCGGTCATCGGACCCAAATTCCGCCTTTCTGCGCATGGCACGCCATCAACTCGGTCATCGGACCCAAATTCCGCCTTCCTGCGCATGGCAGGTCATCGGACACAAATTCAGACCTCGCCAATATGCCTACGTATCGAATCGGTCATCGGACCCAACTTCCGACTTCATCCATACTGTAGGGTCTTTGAGGTTGGCGCGGTGCGCTCAACCCAGGGAGTCGACCCATCGAAGCATACACCTCCCCTATATAAGCTATTTGTCCGATTCCCACACCTGTGTAGTTTGCACCTCTGACCAGGACATCGACCCCAACTTCCGAACTCGACTGCAACGACGGCACCAGCGCCTTGGTGCGCACCTTGCGACGCACAGTCCCAACATTCGCCTTCCTGCACATGGCAGGTCATCGGACCCAAATTCCGACCTCGCGAGTATGCCTACATATCGAATCGGTCATCGGACCCAACTTCCGACTTCATCCATACCGTAGGGTCTTTGAGGTTGGCGCGGTGCGCTCAACCCGGGGAGTCGACCCAACGAAGCATACACCTCCCCTATATAAGCTATTTGTCCGATTCCCACACCTGTGTAGTTTGCACCTCCGATCAAGACATCGACCCCAACTTCCGAACTCGCCTCCAACGACCGAACCAGCGCCTTGGTGCGCACCTTGCAACGCACAGTGCCAACATTCGCCTTCCTGCACGTGGCAGGTCATCGGACCCAAATTCCGACCTCGCGAGTATGCCTACATATCGAATCGGTCATCGGACCCAACTTCCGACTTCATCCATACCGTAGGGTCTTTGAGGTTGGCGCGGTGCGCTCAACCCGGGGAGTCGACCCAACGAAGCATACACCTCCCCTATATAAGCTATTTGTCCGATTCCCACACCTGTGTAGCTTGCACCTCCGATCAGGACATCGACCCCAACTTCCGAACTCGACTAAAAAGACCGCACCAGCGCCTTGGTGTGCACCTTGCAACGCACAGTGTCAACATTCGCCTTCCTGCACATGGCAGGTCATCGGACCCAAATTCCGACCTCATGAGCATACCTACTAATCGAATTGGTCATCGGACCCAACTTCCGACTTCATCCATACCGTAGGGTCTTTGAGGTTGGCGCGGTGCGCTCAACCTGGGGAGTCGACCCATCGAAGCATACACCTCCCCTATATAAGCTATTTGTCCGATTCCGACACCTGTGTAGTTTGCACCTCCGCTCAGGACATCGACCCCAACTTCCGAACTCGCCTGCAACGACCGAACCAGCGCCTTGGTGCGCACCAAAAGTGCGCACTTTTGGAGGGCACTTTTGTGCGCTCCAAAGGTGCGCACTTTTGGAGGGCACTTTTCTGCGCTCCAAAGGTGCGCACTTTTGGAGGGCACTTTTTGGAGGGCACTTTTCTGCGCTCCAAAGGTGCGCACTTTTGGAGGGCACTTTTTGGAGGGCACTTTTCTGCGCTCCAAAGGTGCGCACTTTTGGAGGGCACTTTTTGGAGGGCACTTTTCTGCGCTCCAAAGGTGCGCACTTTTGGAGGGCACTTTTTGGAGGGCACTTTTCTGCGCTCCAAAGGTGCGCACTTTTGGAGGGCACTTTTTGGAGGGCACTTTTCTGCGCTCCAAAGGTGCGCACTTTTGGAGGGCACTTTTCTGCGCTCCAAAGGTGCGCACTTTTGGAGGGCACTTTTTGGAGGGCACTTTTCTGCGCTCCAAAGGTGCGCACTTTTGGAGGGCACTTTTTGGAGGGCACTTTTCTGCGCTCCAAAGGTGCGCACTTTTGGAGGGCACTTTTTGGAGGGCACTTTTCTGCGCTCCAAAGGTGCGCACTTTTGGAGGGCACTTTTGTGCACTCCAAAGGTGCGCACTTTTGGAGGGCACTTTTCCTGTGCTCCAAAGGTGCACACCTAGGTGAGCACCTTCGACCACACCTTGTAGCACACCAAACTCTGACTTTCGACTTCATCCGCAATGCAGGGTCTTTGAGGTTGGCGCAATGCGCACAACCAGGGGAGTCGACCCATCAAACCCAACACCTCCCCTATATAAGCTATTTGTCTGATTCTCATACATGCGTAGCCTGCAGGAGCAATTAGGACATCGACCCCAACTTTCGGCTTCTAAACGAAAACAAGGTCTTTGAGGTTGGTGTAATGCGAACAACTAGGGGAGTCAACCCATCAAACCCAACACCTCCCCTATATAAGCTATTTGTCTGATTCTCATACATGTGTAGTCTACAGGAGCAATTAGGACATCGACCCCAACTTTTGACTTCTTAACGAAAACAAGGTCTTTGAGGTTGACGTAATGCGCACAACCAGGGGAGTCGACCCATCAAACCCAACACCTCCCCTATATAAGCTATTTGTCCGATTCTCATACATGTGTAGCCTGCAGGAGCCATTAGGACATTGACCCCAACTTTTGACTTCTTAACGAAAACAAGGTCTTTGAGGTTGGCGTAATGCGCACAACCAAGGGAGTTGACCCATCAAACCCAACACCTCCCCTATATAAGCTATTTGTCTGATTCTCATACATGTGTAGCCTGCAACAACGATTAGGACATCCACCCCAACTTCTGAATTCGTCTGCGTTGACCGCACCAAAGGTGCACGCCTTGGTGCTCACCAAAATCCGACTTCCGACTTCTTCTGCTATGCGGGGTCTTTGAGGTTGGCGCAGTGCGCACAACCAGGGGAGTCAACCCACCGAATGCAACACCTCCCCTATATAAGCTATTTGTCTGATTCTCATACATGCGTAGACTGCAGCAATGATTAGGACATCCACCCCAACTTTTGACTTCTTAAACAAGACAGGGTCTTTGAAGTTGGTGCAGTGCACACAACCAGGGGAGTCGACCCATCAAACGCAACACCTCCCCTATATAAAGCTATTTGTCCGATTCTCATACGTGTAGTCTGCAGCAGCGATTAGGACATCGACCCCAACTTCCGAATTCGTTTGCATTGACCGCACCAAAGGTGCACGCCTTGGTGTGCACCCTGGAGTGCACTTTGGTGCTCACCTCGGTGCACACTTTGGTGTGCACCTCGGTGTGCACCAAAGGTGCGCACCTTGGAGCGCACCAAAGGTGTACACTTTGGAGCGCACCACATAGGGTCTTTGAGAGGTTGGCGCAGTGCGCACACCAAGGTGGGTGTTGAGGTGCGTGCCGAGGTGGGTGGGTGCTAGGGTGCGCTCCATGGTGGGTGCCAGGGTGGGTGCGTGCTAGGGTGGATTCCAAAGAGGGTCATAGGGTGGGTGCCAAGGTGGGTTGGTGATATAGTGGGTTCAAAGGTGGGTACTAGGGTGGGTTCCAAGGTGGGTCACAAGTTGGGTGCCAGGATGCGTGGGTGTTAGGTTGGGTGCCAAGGTGGGCTCCTGCGTGGGTGGGTGCTAGGGTGGGTTTCAAGGTGGACGCGAGGGCGGGTGCCAAGGTGGGTAACAAGTTGGGTGTTAGGATGGGTGAGTGCTAGAGTGGGTGCCAAGGTGGGTGGGTGCTAAGGTGGATGCCAAGGTGGTTCACAGGGTGGGTGGGTTCTAGGGTGAGTTCCAAGGTGGGTCACAGGTTCAGTGCTAGGGTGGGTGTCAAGGCGGGTGTCGAGGTGCCTGGGTGCTAGGGTGTGGATGCCAATGTGGGTCATAGGGTGGGTACTAGGGTGGGCTGCAATGTGGGTGCCAAGGTGGGTAACATGCTCGGTGGGTTCTAAATTGGGTGCCAGGGTGGGTGTGCACCCACCTTGCCCGAGGTGGGTGCCAAGGTGCCAGTGTGGGTGGGTGCTAAGGTGGATGCCAAGGTGGGTGAGAAGGTGGGTGATAGGTTGAGTGGTAGGATGGGTGGGTGCCAAGATGGGTCACAGGGTGGGTGCAAGGGTGGGTAGGTGCTAGGGTTGGTGTCAGGGTGGGTGGGTGCTAGGTTGGGTTCCAAGGTGGGTGCGAGGGTGAGTGTCAAGGTGGGTCACAGGTTAGGTGCTAGGATGGGTGAGTGCTAGGGTGCAAAGGTGCCAGGGTGGGTGCTAGGATGGGTCGATGCTAGGGTGAGTGGCAAGGTGGGTCCACAAGTGTCAAGGTGGGTGCCGAGGTGGGTGCCAAGTCGGCGACTGCTATGGTGGATGCCAAGGTGGGTCACGGGGTGGGTGCCAAGTTGCTAGGTTGGGTTCCAAGGTGGGTGCCAACGTGGGTGCTAGGGTGCGTGGGTTAAAGGGTGTGTCACAACGTGGGTGCCAGGATGGGTGCGCACCCACACTGGCCAAGACGGGTGCGGGTGCAAGGTTGGGTTCCAAGCCCGGTCACAGGCTGGGTGCTAGGATGGGTGGGTGCCAAGGTGGGCACCAGGGTGGGTGCACCCACCCTGGCCAAGGTGGGTCACGGGGTGGGTCCTAGGGTGGGTAACGGGGTGGGTACTAAGGTGCGTGCCAAGGTGGGTCATAGGGTGGGTGCCAAGGTGGGCACCAGGGTGGGTGTGCACCAACCCTAGCCAGGGTAGGTCACGGGGTGGTTGTCGGGGTGGGCGTCAAGGAGCCAAGGTGGGTGGCAAGTAGCCAAGTTGCGTGCCAAGGTGGGTGTCGGGGTGGGTGCCAAGGATCCAAGGTGGGTGCCAAGGAACCAAGGTGGGTGTCTGGGTGGGTGCCGAGGTGGGAGCCAGGGTGGGTCCCAAGGTGAGTGCAAAGGTGGGTGCCAGGGTCAAGGTGAGTGCCAATGTGGGTTCCAAGGTGCCAGGGTCAGGGTGAGTGCCAATGTGGGTTCAAAGGTGCTAAGTTGGGTGCGAGGTTGGGTGCGAGGGTGGGTGGGTGCCAAGGTGTGCTAGGTGGAAGCCCGGGTGGGTCGGCATCCCATGGGTGTCGAGTTGGGTGCCTGATGGGTGCTTCTTGTCAAGTTTTAGTCGTCGGGACTCATTTCGAGCCTTAGAGGTCGTTTCTTGTCCGGTTGCCCTGTCTTCGACCTGGGAACCCAATTTTGGTCCTCGGGTCCCATTTTTTTTTGTCTCGCATCCCACTTTTGGCCTGTGGCCTTTTCGGGGTCGATTCTCGTTTTGGGCATCAGAGCATGTTTCTTCTCCTAAAACCCAATATTTGTTTATTAAGTCTCGGAACACATTTTTGTTCTCGTGGACCCATCATGGGTCTTGGAACGCATTTGTGGTCCTTGGGTCCCATTTTGCATCCCGAAACTTGTGTTTTGGTGCTTGATCCCTATTTTGGGTGCCCACCTTGCACCAAGTGCGCACCCGGGGCAAACCGAGCGCCTTGGTGCACCGGGGCAAGATCGAGCGTGCACCCGAGGCGCCCCGAACATGCACCAAGGTGCACTCGGCCCACATGTGAGCGCAGGTCGTTGCGCCCGAGGTGGTGTGTGGGCACCGCGTTGCAGACGGGACACTGCACGCACACGACGCCCCCTCCAGGTGCACGCACGTAGGCCGGGCCGGGTGCACACCCGACGCCCTAGCAAGGTGCGCGCACCCGGGCAGGGCTCACACTTGGCGAACGGGGCGCACTTCGCGAGGGAGGGTGTGCACCTCGACGGGGGTGGGTGGCCGGGGTGGATTCGCACGTGGGTCGCGGTTTGCTAAGTACACACTGCGACAAGCTCATAACGGGTGCGATCATACCAGCATTAGTGCACCGGATCCCATCAGAACTCCGCAGTTAAGCGCGCTTGGGCCGGAGTAGTACTGGGATGGGTGACCTCCCGGGAAGTCCCGGTGTTGCACCCTTTTTTAGTTTTTCGCCGGGCGTCGCAATGCTATTTGAATAAACCTTTTGCCCGTTTGCGTTCTCGTCGGGGCCGGGCCGGGCCGGGGTGCGCTGCCCGCACTACCGCGCGCGCGGGGGCGACACCGAGCGCGCACCCGAGGCACCCCGAGCACACAGGCCACGGTGCAACCCGGGCGTTGTGCGCGCACCCCGGTGCGCCCGAGGTGCTGCGCGCGCACCCAGGTGAAATCGGTGTGCACCTCGGCCAGTGCGCGCTCGGTCGAGTCGCGCACGTTGGCCAAGGTGCACGGTGATGTTTCTTACTCTAAGGTTCCGCACCAGACGCCCGGGACAGGTGAGCGAAGCTGGGCGGGGCCGGGTGCGCGGCCGGGGCAGGTGCACGCAGCTGGAGAGAGCTTTGGAGCACACTTCGGAGCGCACCAATGATGCGCTCCATTCAAAAGTTTCCTGAAAAGGCAAAAAAAGTTGAGATTATAGAATTTCCCACTTGAGAGATTGTAAAAAAAAAAAATTTAAAATGAAGGAAACGCGGGTGCCAAGGTGTGCGCAGCCCAGCCAAGGTGTGCGCACCAAGGCGCCCACCCTGGCGAAGGTGCACGCAAGGTGCGCACCCGAGGCAAACCGGACAATTAACCCAACTTTCGACTTCGCGCGCACCTTGGAGCGCACTTCGGAGCGCTCCTTGGTGCGCACCAATCTTGGGCACCTCGGAGTGCACCATGGCGCCCACCAAGGTGCGCACCCGGGGCAAACCGAGCTCCGACTTCGTGCGCACCTTGGAGCGCACGAAAGGTGCGCACCATGGCGCCCACCAAGGTGCGCAGCCCAGCCAAGGCGTGCGCATCAAGGTGCGCACCCTGGCGAAGGTGCGCACCCGGGGCAAACCGAGCTCCGACTTCGTGCGCACCTTGGAGCGCACAAAAGGTGCGCAACCCAGCCAAGGTGTGCGCACCCCGGTCAAACCGAGCTCCGAATCGTGCGCACCAGAGGTGCACGCCATCGTGCGCACCTTGGAGCACACTTCGGAGCCCTCCTTGGTGCGCGCCGATGTTGCGCACCTCGGAGCGCACCCGGGGAAAACAATGCAATTAACCCGACTTTCGACTTCGTGGGCACCTCGGAGCGCTCTCGGGTTCGCACCTCGGAGCACACCGAGGTGCGCACCTTTGATGCGCTGCCTTCACCAATTTCCAGAAAAGGCAAGAAAACATTGAGAAGGTGTGCGCACCGAGGTGCCCACCCTGGCGAAGGTGCACGCGAGGTGCGCACCCGGGGCAAACCGGGCTCCGACTTCGTGCACGCCGCACCTTGGAGCACACTTCGGAGCGCTCCTTGGTGCGCACCAGGGCGCGCAACCCAGCCGAGGTGCCCACCCCGGCGAAGGTGCACGCGAGGTGCGCACCCGGGGCAAACCGGGCTCCGACTTCGTGCACGCCATGGTGCCCACCGCGGCGAAGGTGCACGCGAGGTGCGCACCCGGGGCAAACCGGGCTCCGACTTCGTGCACGCCGCACCTTGGAGCACACTTCGGAGCGCTCCTTGGTGCGCACCATGGTGCCCACCAGGGCGCGCAACCCCGCCGAAGGTGCACGCGAGGTGCGCACCCGGGGCAAACCGGGCTCCGACTTCGTGCACGCCGCACCTTGGAGCACACTTCGGAGCGCTCCTTGGTGCGCACCATGGTGCCCACCAGGGCGCGCAACCCCGCCGAAGGTGCACGCGAGGTGCGCACCCGGGGCAAACCGGGCTCCGACTTCGTGCACGCCATGGTGCGCACCGCGGCGAAGGTGCGCACCCGGGGCAAACCGGGCTCCGACTTCGTGCACGCCGCACCTTGGAGCACACTTCGGAGCGCTCCTTGGTGCGCACCAGGGCGCGCAACCCAGCCGAGGTGCCCACCCCGGCGAAGGTGCACGCGAGGTGCGTACCCGGGGCAAACCGGGCTCCGACTTCGTGCACGCCGCACCTTGGAGCACACTTCGGAGCGCTCCTTGGTGCGCACCATGGTGCCCACCAGGCCGCGCAACCCAGCCAAGGTGTGCGCACCAAGGTGCACGCGAGGTGCGCACCCGGGGCAAACCGGGGTCCGACTTCGTGCACGCCGCACCTTGGAGCACACATCGGGGCGCTCCCGGGTTCGCACCGGCGTTGCGCACCGTGGTGGGCACCTCGGAGCACACCAAGGTGGGCAGCGAGGTGCGCACCTTTGATGCGATGCCTTCACTAATTTCCATAAAAGGCAAAAAAAAAATGAGATTTTAAAATTTCCGTTTTGAAAGATAGTGAGAAAAAGGGAATGCTGGTGCCATCTTGAGCCCGCCCTGGTGCGCAGCCCAGCCAAGGTGTGCGCACCAAGGTGCCCACCCTGGCGAAGGTGCGCGCCCGGGCAATTAACCCAACTTCCAACTTCGCGCGCGCCAGGGTGGGAGCGCACCCAACAACCGGGCCTGGGAAGAGCCAATGCGAGAAACCCCACCAAATGCTCTGACAAAAAAAGAGGGGGCGCTCCAGTAACCCCGCTTCGGAGCGCACCCTGGGCAAACCCAGCCAAGGTGCCCACCCCGGCCAAGGTGCAGGCGAGGTGCGCACCCGGGGCAAACCGGGCTCCGACAACGTGCACGCCGCACCTTGGAGCACACTTCGTAGCGCTCCCGGGTGCGCACCTCAGAGCACACCAAGGTGGGCAGCGAGGTGCGCACCTTTGATGCGCTGCCTTCACTAATTTCCAGAAAAGGCAAAAAAAAAAGGAGATTTTAAAATTTCCGTTTTGAAAGATAGTGAAAAAAACGGAACGCGCGTGCCATCTTGAGCCCGCCCTGGTGCGCAGCCCAGGTAAGGTGCCCACCCTGGCAAAGGTGCGCACCCGGGCAATTAACCCTACTTCCGACTTCGTGCGCGCCAGGGTGGCAACCGGGCCTCGGAAGAGCCAATGCGAGAAACCCCACCAAACGCTCCGACAAAAAAAGAGGCGGCGCTCCAATAACCCCGCTTCGGAGCGCAGCCGGGGCAAACCCAGCCAAGGTGCCCACCCCGACGAAGGTGCACGCGAGGTGCGCACCCGGGGCAAACCGGGCTCCGACAACGTGCACGCAGCACCTTGGAGCACACTTCGAAGCACTCCCGGGTGCCCACCGGCGTTGCGCACCGTGGTGGGCAGCGAGGTGCGCACCTTTGATGCGCTGCCTTCACTAATTTCCAGAAAAAGGCAAAAAAAAATGAGATTTTAAAATTTCCATTTTGAAAGATAGTGAAAAAAAAGGAACGCGGGTGCCATCTTGAGCCCGCCCTGGTGCGCAGCCCAGGCAAGGCATGCGCACCAAGGTGCCCACCCGAGGTGCACACCCGGGGCAAACCGGGCTCCGACTTCGTGCAGGCCGCACCTTGGAGCACACTTCGGAGCGCTCCTTGGTGCGCACCATGGTGCCCACCAGGGCGCGCAACCCAGCCAAGGTCTGCACACCAAGGTGCCCACCCCGGCGAAGGTGCACGCGAGGTGCGCACCCGGGGCAAACCGGGCTCCGACTTCGTGCACGCCATGGTGCCCACCGCGGCGAAGGTGCACGCGAGGTGCGCACCCGGGGCAAACCGGGCTCCGACTTCGTGCACGCCGCACCTTGGAGCACACTTCGGAGCGCTCCTTGGTGCGCACCATGGTGCCCACCAGGGCGCGCAACCCAGCCAAGGTGTGCGCACCAAGGTGCACGCGAGGTGCGCACCCGGGGCAAACCGGGGTCCGACTTCGTGCACGCCGCACCTTGGAGCACACATCGGAGCGCTCCCAGGTTCGCACCAGCGTTGCGCACCTTTGATGCGCTGCCTTCACTAATTTCCAGAAAAGGCAAAAAAAAACGAGATTTTAAAATTTCCGTTCTGAAAGATAGTGAAAAAAACGGAACGCGGGTGCCATCTTGAGCCCTTCCTGGTGCGCACCCCAGGCAAGTTGTGCGCACCAAGGTGCCCACCCTGGCGGAGGTGCGCGCCCGGGGCAATCCGGGCTCCGACTTCGTGCACTGCATGGTGCCCACCAAGGCGCGCAACCCAGCCAAGGTGCCCACCGCAGCGAAGGTGCACGCGAGGTGCACACCCGGGGCAAACCGGGCTCCGACTTCGTGCACGCCGCACCTTGGAGCACACTTCAGAGCGCTCCTTGGTGCGCACCAGGGCGCGCAACCCAGCCGAGGTGCCCACCCCGGCAAAGGTGCACGCGAGGTGCGCACCCGGGGCAAACCGGGCTCCGACTTCGTGCACGCCATGGTGCCCACCGCGGCGAAGGTGCGCACCCGGGGCAAACCGGGCTCCGACTTCGTGCACGCCGCACCTTGGAGCACACTTCGGAGCGCTCCTTGGTGCGCACCATGGTGCCCACCAGGCCGCGCAACCCAGCCAAGGTGTGCGCACCAAGGTGCACGCGAGGTGCGCACCCGGGGCAAACCGGGGTCCGACTTCGTGCACGCCGCACCTTGGAGCACACATCGGGGCGCTCCCGGGTTCGCACCGGCGTTGCGCACCGTGGTGGGCACCTCGGAGCACACCAAGGTGGGCAGCGAGGTGCGCACCTTTGATGCGATGCCTTCACTAATTTCCATAAAAGGCAAAAAAAAAACGAGATTTTAAAATTTCCGTTTTGAAAGATAGTGAGAAAAAGGGAATGCTGGTGCCATCTTGAGCCCGCCCTGGTGCGCAGCCCAGCCAAGGTTTGCGCACCAAGGTGCCCACCCTGGCGAAGGTGCGCGCCCGGGCAATTAACCCAACTTCCAACTTCGCGCGCGCCAGGGTGGGAGCGCACCCAACAACCGGGCCTGGGAAGAGCCAATGCGAGAAACCCCACCAAACTCTCTGACAAAAAAAGAGGGGTCGCTCCAGTAACCCCGCTTCGGAGCGCACCCTGGGCAAACCCAGCCAAGGTGCCCACCCCGGCCAAGGTGCAGGCGAGGTGCGCACCCGGGGCAAACCGGGCTCCGACAACGTGCACGCCGCACCTTGGAGCACACTTCGTAGCGCTCCCGGGTGCGCACCTCAGAGCACACCAAGGTGGGCAGCGAGGTGCGCACCTTTGATGCGCTGCCTTCACTAATTTCCAGAAAAGGCAAAAAAAAAAGGAGATTTTAAAATTTCCGTTTTGAAAGATAGTGAAAAAAACGGAACGCGCGTGCCATCTTGAGCCCGCCCTGGTGCGCAGCCCAGGTAAGGTGCCACCCTGGCAAAGGTGCGCACCCGGGCAATTAACCCTACTTCCGACTTCGTGCGCGCCAGGGTGGCAACCGGGCCTCGGAAGAGCCAATGCGAGAAACCCCACCAAACGCTCCGACAAAAAAAGAGGCGGCGCTCCAATAACCCCGCTTCGGAGCGCAGCCGGGGCAAACCAAGCCAAGGTGCCCACCCCGACGAAGGTGCACGCGAGGTGCGCACCCGGGGCAAACCGGGCTCCGACAACGTGCACGCAGCACCTTGGAGCACACTTCGAAGCACTCCCGGGTGCCCACCGGCGTTGCGCACCGTGGTGGGCAGCGAGGTGCGCACCTTTGATGCGCTGCCTTCACTAATTTCCAGAAAAAGGCAAAAAAAAATGAGATTTTAAAATTTCCGTTTTGAAAGATAGTGAAAAAAAAGGAACGCGGGTGCCATCTTGAGCCCGCCCTGGTGCGCAGCCCAGGCAAGGCATGCGCACCAAGGTGCCCACCCGAGGTGCACACCCGGGGCAAACCGGGCTCCGACTTCGTGCAGGCCGCACCTTGGAGCACACTTCGGAGCGCTCCTTGGTGCGCACCATGGTGCCCACCAGGGCGCACCCGAGGCAAACCGGGCTCCGACTTCGTGCACGCCGCACCTTGGAGCACACATCGGAGCGCTCCCAGGTTCGCACCAGCGTTGCGCACCTTTGATGCGCTGCCTTCACTAATTTCCAGAAAAGGCAAAAAAAAACGATATTTTAAAATTTCCGTTCTGAAAGATAGTGAAAAAAACGGAACGCGGGTGCCATCTTGAGCCCTTCCTGATGCGCAGCCCAGGCAAGTTGTGCGCACCAAGGTGCCCACCCTGGCGGAGGTGCGCGCCCGGGGCAAACCGGGCTCCGACTTCGTGCACTGCATGGTGCCCACCAAGGCGCGCAACCCAGCCAAGGTGCCCACCGCAGCGAAGGTGCACGCGAGGTGCGCACCCGAGGTGCACACCCGGGGCAAACCGGGCTCCGACTTCGTGCACGCCGCACCTTGGAGCACACTTCAGAGCGCTCCTTGGTACGCACCAGGGCGCGCAACCCAGCCAAGGTGCTCACCCCGGCGAAGGTGCACGCGAGGTGCGCACCCGGGGCAAACCGGGCTCGGACTTCGTGCACGCCGCACCTTGGAGCACACATCGGAGCGCTCCCGGGTTCGCACCAGCATTGCGCACCTTTGATGCGCTGCCTTCACTAATTTCCAGAAAAGGCAAAAAAAAGAAAAAAATGAGATTTTAAAATTTCCGTTTTGAAAGATAGTAAAAAAAACGGAACGCGGGTGCCATCTTGAGCCCGCCCTGGTGTGCAGCCCAGGCAAGTTGTGCGCACCAAGGCACCCACCCTGGCCAAGGTGGGTCACGGGGTGGGTCCTAGGGTGGGTAACGGGGTGGGTACTAAGGTGCGTGCCAAGGTGGGTCATAGGGTGGGTGCCAAGGTGGGCACCAGGGTGGGTGTGCACCAACCCTAGCCAGGGTAGGTCACGGGGTGGTTGTCGGGGTGGGCGTCAAGGAGCCAAGGTGGGTGGCAAGTAGCCAAGTTGCGTGCCAAGGTGGGTGTCGGGGTGGGTGCCAAGGATCCAAGGTGGGTGCCAAGGAACCAAGGTGGGTGTCTGGGTGGGTGCCGAGGTGGGAGCCAGGGTGGGTCCCAAGGTGAGTGCAAAGGTGGGTGCCAGGGTCAAGGTGAGTGCCAATGTGGGTTCCAAGGTGCCAGGGTCAGGGTGAGTGCCAATGTGGGTTCAAAGGTGCTAAGTTGGGTGCGAGGTTGGGTGCGAGGGTGGGTGGGTGCCAAGGTGTGCTAGGTGGAAGCCCGGGTGGGTCGGCATCCCATGGGTGTCGAGTTGGGTGCCTGATGGGTGCTTCTTGTCAAGTTTTAGTCGTCGGGACTCATTTCGAGCCTTAGAGGTCGTTTCTTGTCCGGTTGCCCTGTCTTCGACCTGGGAACCCAATTTTGGTCCTCGGGTCCCATTTTTTTTTGTCTCGCATCCCACTTTTGGCCTGTGGCCTTTTCGGGGTCGATTCTCGTTTTGGGCATCAGAGCATGTTTCTTCTCCTAAAACCCAATATTTGTTTATTAAGTCTCGGAACACATTTTTGTTCTCGTGGACCCATCATGGGTCTTGGAACGCATTTGTGGTCCTTGGGTCCCATTTTGCATCCCGAAACTTGTGTTTTGGTGCTTGATCCCTATTTTGGGTGCCCACCTTGCACCAAGTGCGCACCCGGGGCAAACCGAGCGCCTTGGTGCACCGGGGCAAGATCGAGCGTGCACCCGAGGCGCCCCGAACATGCACCAAGGTGCACTCGGCCCACATGTGAGCGCAGGTCGTTGCGCCCGAGGTGGTGTGTGGGCACCGCGTTGCAGACGGGACACTGCACGCACACGACGCCCCCTCCAGGTGCACGCACGTAGGCCGGGCCGGGTGCACACCCGACGCCCTAGCAAGGTGCGCGCACCCGGGCAGGGCTCACACTTGGCGAACGGGGCGCACTTCGCGAGGGAGGGTGTGCACCTCGACGGGGGTGGGTGGCCGGGGTGGATTCGCACGTGGGTCGCGGTTTGCTAAGTACACACTGCGACAAGCTCATAACGGGTGCGATCATACCAGCGTTAGTGCACCGGATCCCATCAGAACTCCGCAGTTAAGCGCGCTTGGGCCGGAGTAGTACTGGGATGGGTGACCTCCCGGGAAGTCCCGGTGTTGCACCCTTTTTTAGTTTTTCGCCGGGCGTCGCAATGCTATTTGAATAAACCTTTTGCCCGTTTGCGTTCTCGTCGGGGCCGGGCCGGGCCGGGGTGCGCTGCCCGCACTACCGCGCGCGCGGGGGCGACACCGAGCGCGCACCCGAGGCGCCCCGAGCACACAGGCCACGGTGCAACCCGGGCGTTGTGCGCGCACCCCGGTGCGCCCGAGGTGCTGCGCGCGCACCCAGGTGAAATCGGTGTGCACCTCGGCCAGTGCGCGCTCGGTCGAGTCGCGCACGTTGGCCAAGGTGCACGGTGATGTTTCTTACTCTAAGGTTCCGCACCAGACGCCCGGGACAGGTGAGCGAAGCTGGGCGGGGCCGGGTGCGCGGCCGGGGCAGGTGCACGCAGCTGGAGAGAGCTTTGGAGCACACTTCGGAGCGCACCAATGATGCGCTCCATTCAAAAGTTTCCTGAAAAGGCAAAAAAAGTTGAGATTATAGAATTTCCCACTTGAGAGATTGTAAAAAAAAAAAATTTAAAATGAAGGAAACGCGGGTGCCAAGGTGTGCGCAGCCCAGCCAAGGTGTGCGCACCAAGGCGCCCACCCTGGCGAAGGTGCACGCAAGGTGCGCACCCGAGGCAAACCGGACAATTAACCCAACTTTCGACTTCGCGCGCACCTTGGAGCGCACTTCGGAGCGCTCCTTGGTGCGCACCAATCTTGGGCACCTCGGAGTGCACCATGGCGCCCACCAAGGTGCGCACCCGGGGCAAACCGAGCTCCGACTTCGTGCGCACCTTGGAGCGCACGAAAGGTGCGCACCATGGCGCCCACCAAGGTGCGCAGCCCAGCCAAGGCGTGCGCATCAAGGTGCGCACCCTGGCGAAGGTGCGCACCCGGGGCAAACCGAGCTCCGACTTCGTGCGCACCTTGGAGCGCACAAAAGGTGCGCAACCCAGCCAAGGTGTGCGCACCCCGGTCAAACCGAGCTCCGAATCGTGCGCACCAGAGGTGCACGCCATCGTGCGCACCTTGGAGCACACTTCGGAGCCCTCCTTGGTGCGCGCCGATGTTGCGCACCTCGGAGCGCACCCGGGGAAAACAATGCAATTAACCCGACTTTCGACTTCGTGGGCACCTCGGAGCGCTCTCGGGTTCGCACCTCGGAGCACACCGAGGTGCGCACCTTTGATGCGCTGCCTTCACCAATTTCCAGAAAAGGCAAGAAAACATTGAGAAGGTGTGCGCACCGAGGTGCCCACCCTGGCGAAGGTGCACGCGAGGTGCGCACCCGGGGCAAACCGGGCTCCGACTTCGTGCACGCCGCACCTTGGAGCACACTTCGGAGCGCTCCTTGGTGCGCACCAGGGCGCGCAACCCAGCCGAGGTGCCCACCCCGGCGAAGGTGCACGCGAGGTGCGCACCCGGGGCAAACCGGGCTCCGACTTCGTGCACGCCATGGTGCCCACCGCGGCGAAGGTGCACGCGAGGTGCGCACCCGGGGCAAACCGGGCTCCGACTTCGTGCACGCCGCACCTTGGAGCACACTTCGGAGCGCTCCTTGGTGCGCACCATGGTGCCCACCAGGGCGCGCAACCCCGCCGAAGGTGCACGCGAGGTGCGCACCCGGGGCAAACCGGGCTCCGACTTCGTGCACGCCGCACCTTGGAGCACACTTCGGAGCGCTCCTTGGTGCGCACCATGGTGCCCACCAGGGCGCGCAACCCCGCCGAAGGTGCACGCGAGGTGCGCACCCGGGGCAAACCGGGCTCCGACTTCGTGCACGCCATGGTGCGCACCGCGGCGAAGGTGCGCACCCGGGGCAAACCGGGCTCCGACTTCGTGCACGCCGCACCTTGGAGCACACTTCGGAGCGCTCCTTGGTGCGCACCAGGGCGCGCAACCCAGCCGAGGTGCCCACCCCGGCGAAGGTGCACGCGAGGTGCGTACCCGGGGCAAACCGGGCTCCGACTTCGTGCACGCCGCACCTTGGAGCACACTTCGGAGCGCTCCTTGGTGCGCACCATGGTGCCCACCAGGCCGCGCAACCCAGCCAAGGTGTGCGCACCAAGGTGCACGCGAGGTGCGCACCCGGGGCAAACCGGGGTCCGACTTCGTGCACGCCGCACCTTGGAGCACACATCGGGGCGCTCCCGGGTTCGCACCGGCGTTGCGCACCGTGGTGGGCACCTCGGAGCACACCAAGGTGGGCAGCGAGGTGCGCACCTTTGATGCGATGCCTTCACTAATTTCCATAAAAGGCAAAAAAAAAATGAGATTTTAAAATTTCCGTTTTGAAAGATAGTGAGAAAAAGGGAATGCTGGTGCCATCTTGAGCCCGCCCTGGTGCGCAGCCCAGCCAAGGTGTGCGCACCAAGGTGCCCACCCTGGCGAAGGTGCGCGCCCGGGCAATTAACCCAACTTCCAACTTCGCGCGCGCCAGGGTGGGAGCGCACCCAACAACCGGGCCTGGGAAGAGCCAATGCGAGAAACCCCACCAAACGCTCTGACAAAAAAAGAGGGGGCGCTCCAGTAACCCCGCTTCGGAGCGCACCCTGGGCAAACCCAGCCAAGGTGCCCACCCCGGCCAAGGTGCAGGCGAGGTGCGCACCCGGGGCAAACCGGGCTCCGACAACGTGCACGCCGCACCTTGGAGCACACTTCGTAGCGCTCCCGGGTGCGCACCTCAGAGCACACCAAGGTGGGCAGCGAGGTGCGCACCTTTGATGCGCTGCCTTCACTAATTTCCAGAAAAGGCAAAAAAAAAAGGAGATTTTAAAATTTCCGTTTTGAAAGATAGTGAAAAAAACGGAACGCGCGTGCCATCTTGAGCCCGCCCTGGTGCGCAGCCCAGGTAAGGTGCCCACCCTGGCAAAGGTGCGCACCCGGGCAATTAACCCTACTTCCGACTTCGTGCGCGCCAGGGTGGCAACCGGGCCTCGGAAGAGCCAATGCGAGAAACCCCACCAAACGCTCCGACAAAAAAAGAGGCGGCGCTCCAATAACCCCGCTTCGGAGCGCAGCCGGGGCAAACCCAGCCAAGGTGCCCACCCCGACGAAGGTGCACGCGAGGTGCGCACCCGGGGCAAACCGGGCTCCGACAACGTGCACGCAGCACCTTGGAGCACACTTCGAAGCACTCCCGGGTGCCCACCGGCGTTGCGCACCGTGGTGGGCAGCGAGGTGCGCACCTTTGATGCGCTGCCTTCACTAATTTCCAGAAAAAGGCAAAAAAAAATGAGATTTTAAAATTTCCATTTTGAAAGATAGTGAAAAAAAAGGAACGCGGGTGCCATCTTGAGCCCGCCCTGGTGCGCAGCCCAGGCAAGGCATGCGCACCAAGGTGCCCACCCGAGGTGCACACCCGGGGCAAACCGGGCTCCGACTTCGTGCAGGCCGCACCTTGGAGCACACTTCGGAGCGCTCCTTGGTGCGCACCATGGTGCCCACCAGGGCGCGCAACCCAGCCAAGGTCTGCACACCAAGGTGCCCACCCCGGCGAAGGTGCACGCGAGGTGCGCACCCGGGGCAAACCGGGCTCCGACTTCGTGCACGCCATGGTGCCCACCGCGGCGAAGGTGCACGCGAGGTGCGCACCCGGGGCAAACCGGGCTCCGACTTCGTGCACGCCGCACCTTGGAGCACACTTCGGAGCGCTCCTTGGTGCGCACCATGGTGCCCACCAGGGCGCGCAACCCAGCCAAGGTGTGCGCACCAAGGTGCACGCGAGGTGCGCACCCGGGGCAAACCGGGGTCCGACTTCGTGCACGCCGCACCTTGGAGCACACATCGGAGCGCTCCCAGGTTCGCACCAGCGTTGCGCACCTTTGATGCGCTGCCTTCACTAATTTCCAGAAAAGGCAAAAAAAAACGAGATTTTAAAATTTCCGTTCTGAAAGATAGTGAAAAAAACGGAACGCGGGTGCCATCTTGAGCCCTTCCTGGTGCGCACCCCAGGCAAGTTGTGCGCACCAAGGTGCCCACCCTGGCGGAGGTGCGCGCCCGGGGCAATCCGGGCTCCGACTTCGTGCACTGCATGGTGCCCACCAAGGCGCGCAACCCAGCCAAGGTGCCCACCGCAGCGAAGGTGCACGCGAGGTGCACACCCGGGGCAAACCGGGCTCCGACTTCGTGCACGCCGCACCTTGGAGCACACTTCAGAGCGCTCCTTGGTGCGCACCAGGGCGCGCAACCCAGCCGAGGTGCCCACCCCGGCAAAGGTGCACGCGAGGTGCGCACCCGGGGCAAACCGGGCTCCGACTTCGTGCACGCCATGGTGCCCACCGCGGCGAAGGTGCGCACCCGGGGCAAACCGGGCTCCGACTTCGTGCACGCCGCACCTTGGAGCACACTTCGGAGCGCTCCTTGGTGCGCACCATGGTGCCCACCAGGCCGCGCAACCCAGCCAAGGTGTGCGCACCAAGGTGCACGCGAGGTGCGCACCCGGGGCAAACCGGGGTCCGACTTCGTGCACGCCGCACCTTGGAGCACACATCGGGGCGCTCCCGGGTTCGCACCGGCGTTGCGCACCGTGGTGGGCACCTCGGAGCACACCAAGGTGGGCAGCGAGGTGCGCACCTTTGATGCGATGCCTTCACTAATTTCCATAAAAGGCAAAAAAAAAACGAGATTTTAAAATTTCCGTTTTGAAAGATAGTGAGAAAAAGGGAATGCTGGTGCCATCTTGAGCCCGCCCTGGTGCGCAGCCCAGCCAAGGTTTGCGCACCAAGGTGCCCACCCTGGCGAAGGTGCGCGCCCGGGCAATTAACCCAACTTCCAACTTCGCGCGCGCCAGGGTGGGAGCGCACCCAACAACCGGGCCTGGGAAGAGCCAATGCGAGAAACCCCACCAAACTCTCTGACAAAAAAAGAGGGGTCGCTCCAGTAACCCCGCTTCGGAGCGCACCCTGGGCAAACCCAGCCAAGGTGCCCACCCCGGCCAAGGTGCAGGCGAGGTGCGCACCCGGGGCAAACCGGGCTCCGACAACGTGCACGCCGCACCTTGGAGCACACTTCGTAGCGCTCCCGGGTGCGCACCTCAGAGCACACCAAGGTGGGCAGCGAGGTGCGCACCTTTGATGCGCTGCCTTCACTAATTTCCAGAAAAGGCAAAAAAAAAAGGAGATTTTAAAATTTCCGTTTTGAAAGATAGTGAAAAAAACGGAACGCGCGTGCCATCTTGAGCCCGCCCTGGTGCGCAGCCCAGGTAAGGTGCCACCCTGGCAAAGGTGCGCACCCGGGCAATTAACCCTACTTCCGACTTCGTGCGCGCCAGGGTGGCAACCGGGCCTCGGAAGAGCCAATGCGAGAAACCCCACCAAACGCTCCGACAAAAAAAGAGGCGGCGCTCCAATAACCCCGCTTCGGAGCGCAGCCGGGGCAAACCAAGCCAAGGTGCCCACCCCGACGAAGGTGCACGCGAGGTGCGCACCCGGGGCAAACCGGGCTCCGACAACGTGCACGCAGCACCTTGGAGCACACTTCGAAGCACTCCCGGGTGCCCACCGGCGTTGCGCACCGTGGTGGGCAGCGAGGTGCGCACCTTTGATGCGCTGCCTTCACTAATTTCCAGAAAAAGGCAAAAAAAAATGAGATTTTAAAATTTCCGTTTTGAAAGATAGTGAAAAAAAAGGAACGCGGGTGCCATCTTGAGCCCGCCCTGGTGCGCAGCCCAGGCAAGGCATGCGCACCAAGGTGCCCACCCGAGGTGCACACCCGGGGCAAACCGGGCTCCGACTTCGTGCAGGCCGCACCTTGGAGCACACTTCGGAGCGCTCCTTGGTGCGCACCATGGTGCCCACCAGGGCGCACCCGAGGCAAACCGGGCTCCGACTTCGTGCACGCCGCACCTTGGAGCACACATCGGAGCGCTCCCAGGTTCGCACCAGCGTTGCGCACCTTTGATGCGCTGCCTTCACTAATTTCCAGAAAAGGCAAAAAAAAACGATATTTTAAAATTTCCGTTCTGAAAGATAGTGAAAAAAACGGAACGCGGGTGCCATCTTGAGCCCTTCCTGATGCGCAGCCCAGGCAAGTTGTGCGCACCAAGGTGCCCACCCTGGCGGAGGTGCGCGCCCGGGGCAAACCGGGCTCCGACTTCGTGCACTGCATGGTGCCCACCAAGGCGCGCAACCCAGCCAAGGTGCCCACCGCAGCGAAGGTGCACGCGAGGTGCGCACCCGAGGTGCACACCCGGGGCAAACCGGGCTCCGACTTCGTGCACGCCGCACCTTGGAGCACACTTCAGAGCGCTCCTTGGTACGCACCAGGGCGCGCAACCCAGCCAAGGTGCTCACCCCGGCGAAGGTGCACGCGAGGTGCGCACCCGGGGCAAACCGGGCTCGGACTTCGTGCACGCCGCACCTTGGAGCACACATCGGAGCGCTCCCGGGTTCGCACCAGCATTGCGCACCTTTGATGCGCTGCCTTCACTAATTTCCAGAAAAGGCAAAAAAAAGAAAAAAATGAGATTTTAAAATTTCCGTTTTGAAAGATAGTAAAAAAAACGGAACGCGGGTGCCATCTTGAGCCCGCCCTGGTGTGCAGCCCAGGCAAGTTGTGCGCACCAAGGCACCCACCCTGGCCAAGGTGGGTCACGGGGTGGGTCCTAGGGTGGGTAACGGGGTGGGTACTAAGGTGCGTGCCAAGGTGGGTCATAGGGTGGGTGCCAAGGTGGGCACCAGGGTGGGTGTGCACCAACCCTAGCCAGGGTAGGTCACGGGGTGGTTGTCGGGGTGGGCGTCAAGGAGCCAAGGTGGGTGGCAAGTAGCCAAGTTGCGTGCCAAGGTGGGTGTCGGGGTGGGTGCCAAGGATCCAAGGTGGGTGCCAAGGAACCAAGGTGGGTGTCTGGGTGGGTGCCGAGGTGGGAGCCAGGGTGGGTCCCAAGGTGAGTGCAAAGGTGGGTGCCAGGGTCAAGGTGAGTGCCAATGTGGGTTCCAAGGTGCCAGGGTCAGGGTGAGTGCCAATGTGGGTTCAAAGGTGCTAAGTTGGGTGCGAGGTTGGGTGCGAGGGTGGGTGGGTGCCAAGGTGTGCTAGGTGGAAGCCCGGGTGGGTCGGCATCCCATGGGTGTCGAGTTGGGTGCCTGATGGGTGCTTCTTGTCAAGTTTTAGTCGTCGGGACTCATTTCGAGCCTTAGAGGTCGTTTCTTGTCCGGTTGCCCTGTCTTCGACCTGGGAACCCAATTTTGGTCCTCGGGTCCCATTTTTTTTTGTCTCGCATCCCACTTTTGGCCTGTGGCCTTTTCGGGGTCGATTCTCGTTTTGGGCATCAGAGCATGTTTCTTCTCCTAAAACCCAATATTTGTTTATTAAGTCTCGGAACACATTTTTGTTCTCGTGGACCCATCATGGGTCTTGGAACGCATTTGTGGTCCTTGGGTCCCATTTTGCATCCCGAAACTTGTGTTTTGGTGCTTGATCCCTATTTTGGGTGCCCACCTTGCACCAAGTGCGCACCCGGGGCAAACCGAGCGCCTTGGTGCACCGGGGCAAGATCGAGCGTGCACCCGAGGCGCCCCGAACATGCACCAAGGTGCACTCGGCCCACATGTGAGCGCAGGTCGTTGCGCCCGAGGTGGTGTGTGGGCACCGCGTTGCAGACGGGACACTGCACGCACACGACGCCCCCTCCAGGTGCACGCACGTAGGCCGGGCCGGGTGCACACCCGACGCCCTAGCAAGGTGCGCGCACCCGGGCAGGGCTCACACTTGGCGAACGGGGCGCACTTCGCGAGGGAGGGTGTGCACCTCGACGGGGGTGGGTGGCCGGGGTGGATTCGCACGTGGGTCGCGGTTTGCTAAGTACACACTGCGACAAGCTCATAACGGGTGCGATCATACCAGCGTTAGTGCACCGGATCCCATCAGAACTCCGCAGTTAAGCGCGCTTGGGCCGGAGTAGTACTGGGATGGGTGACCTCCCGGGAAGTCCCGGTGTTGCACCCTTTTTTAGTTTTTCGCCGGGCGTCGCAATGCTATTTGAATAAACCTTTTGCCCGTTTGCGTTCTCGTCGGGGCCGGGCCGGGCCGGGGTGCGCTGCCCGCACTACCGCGCGCGCGGGGGCGACACCGAGCGCGCACCCGAGGCGCCCCGAGCACACAGGCCACGGTGCAACCCGGGCGTTGTGCGCGCACCCCGGTGCGCCCGAGGTGCTGCGCGCGCACCCAGGTGAAATCGGTGTGCACCTCGGCCAGTGCGCGCTCGGTCGAGTCGCGCACGTTGGCCAAGGTGCACGGTGATGTTTCTTACTCTAAGGTTCCGCACCAGACGCCCGGGACAGGTGAGCGAAGCTGGGCGGGGCCGGGTGCGCGGCCGGGGCAGGTGCACGCAGCTGGAGAGAGCTTTGGAGCACACTTCGGAGCGCACCAATGATGCGCTCCATTCAAAAGTTTCCTGAAAAGGCAAAAAAAGTTGAGATTATAGAATTTCCCACTTGAGAGATTGTAAAAAAAAAAAATTTAAAATGAAGGAAACGCGGGTGCCAAGGTGTGCGCAGCCCAGCCAAGGTGTGCGCACCAAGGCGCCCACCCTGGCGAAGGTGCACGCAAGGTGCGCACCCGAGGCAAACCGGACAATTAACCCAACTTTCGACTTCGCGCGCACCTTGGAGCGCACTTCGGAGCGCTCCTTGGTGCGCACCAATCTTGGGCACCTCGGAGTGCACCATGGCGCCCACCAAGGTGCGCACCCGGGGCAAACCGAGCTCCGACTTCGTGCGCACCTTGGAGCGCACGAAAGGTGCGCACCATGGCGCCCACCAAGGTGCGCAGCCCAGCCAAGGCGTGCGCATCAAGGTGCGCACCCTGGCGAAGGTGCGCACCCGGGGCAAACCGAGCTCCGACTTCGTGCGCACCTTGGAGCGCACAAAAGGTGCGCAACCCAGCCAAGGTGTGCGCACCCCGGTCAAACCGAGCTCCGAATCGTGCGCACCAGAGGTGCACGCCATCGTGCGCACCTTGGAGCACACTTCGGAGCCCTCCTTGGTGCGCGCCGATGTTGCGCACCTCGGAGCGCACCCGGGGAAAACAATGCAATTAACCCGACTTTCGACTTCGTGGGCACCTCGGAGCGCTCTCGGGTTCGCACCTCGGAGCACACCGAGGTGCGCACCTTTGATGCGCTGCCTTCACCAATTTCCAGAAAAGGCAAGAAAACATTGAGAAGGTGTGCGCACCGAGGTGCCCACCCTGGCGAAGGTGCACGCGAGGTGCGCACCCGGGGCAAACCGGGCTCCGACTTCGTGCACGCCGCACCTTGGAGCACACTTCGGAGCGCTCCTTGGTGCGCACCAGGGCGCGCAACCCAGCCGAGGTGCCCACCCCGGCGAAGGTGCACGCGAGGTGCGCACCCGGGGCAAACCGGGCTCCGACTTCGTGCACGCCATGGTGCCCACCGCGGCGAAGGTGCACGCGAGGTGCGCACCCGGGGCAAACCGGGCTCCGACTTCGTGCACGCCGCACCTTGGAGCACACTTCGGAGCGCTCCTTGGTGCGCACCATGGTGCCCACCAGGGCGCGCAACCCAGCCAAGGTGTGCGCACCAAGGTGCACGCGAGGTGCGCACCCGGGGCAAACCGGGGTCCGACTTCGTGCACGCCGCACCTTGGAGCACACATCGGAGCGCTCCCAGGTTCGCACCAGCGTTGCGCACCTTTGATGCGCTGCCTTCACTAATTTCCAGAAAAGGCAAAAAAAAACGATATTTTAAAATTTCCGTTCTGAAAGATAGTGAAAAAAACGGAACGCGGGTGCCATCTTGAGCCCTTCCTGGTGCGCAGCCCAGGCAAGTTGTGCGCACCAAGGTGCCCACCCTGGCGGAGGTGCGCGCCCGGGGCAAACCGGGCTCCGACTTCGTGCACTGCATGGTGCCCACCAAGGCGCGCAACCCAGCCAAGGTGCCCACCGCAGCGAAGGTGCACGCGAGGTGCACACCCGGGGCAAACCGGGCTCCGACTTCGTGCACGCCGCACCTTGGAGCACACTTCAGAGCGCTCCTTGGTGCGCACCAGGGCGCGCAACCCAGCCGAGGTGCCCACCCCGGCGAAGGTGCACGCGAGGTGCGCACCCGGGGCAAACCGGGCTCCGACTTCGTGCACGCCATGGTGCCCACCGCGGCGAAGGTGCGCACCCGGGGCAAACCGGGCTCCGACTTCGTGCACGCCGCACCTTGGAGCACACTTCGGAGCGCTCCTTGGTGCGCACCATGGTGCCCACCAGGCCGCGCAACCCAGCCAAGGTGTGCGCACCAAGGTGCACGCGAGGTGCGCACCCGGGGCAAACCGGGGTCCGACTTCGTGCACGCCGCACCTTGGAGCACACATCGGGGCGCTCCCGGGTTCGCACCGGCGTTGCGCACCGTGGTGGGCACCTCGGAGCACACCAAGGTGGGCAGCGAGGTGCGCACCTTTGATGCGATGCCTTCACTAATTTCCATAAAAGGCAAAAAAAAAACGAGATTTTAAAATTTCCGTTTTGAAAGATAGTGAGAAAAAGGGAATGCTGGTGCCATCTTGAGCCCGCCCTGGTGCGCAGCCCAGCCAAGGTTTGCGCACCAAGGTGCCCACCCTGGCGAAGGTGCGCGCCCGGGCAATTAACCCAACTTCCAACTTCGCGCGCGCCAGGGTGGGAGCGCACCCAACAACCGGGCCTGGGAAGAGCCAATGCGAGAAACCCCACCAAACTCTCTGACAAAAAAAGAGGGGGCGCTCCAGTAACCCCGCTTCGGAGCGCACCCTGGGCAAACCCAGCCAAGGTGCCCACCCCGGCCAAGGTGCAGGCGAGGTGCGCACCCGGGGCAAACCGGGCTCCGACAACGTGCACGCCGCACCTTGGAGCACACTTCGTAGCGCTCCCGGGTGCGCACCTCAGAGCACACCAAGGTGGGCAGCGAGGTGCGCACCTTTGATGCGCTGCCTTCACTAATTTCCAGAAAAGGCAAAAAAAAAAGGAGATTTTAAAATTTCCGTTTTGAAAGATAGTGAAAAAAACGGAACGCGCGTGCCATCTTGAGCCCGCCCTGGTGTGCAGCCCAGGTAAGGTGCCACCCTGGCAAAGGTGCGCACCCGGGCAATTAACCCTACTTCCGACTTCGTGCGCGCCAGGGTGGCAACCGGGCCTCGGAAGAGCCAATGCGAGAAACCCCACCAAACGCTCCGACAAAAAAAGAGGCGGCGCTCCAATAACCCCGCTTCGGAGCGCAGCCGGGGCAAACCAAGCCAAGGTGCCCACCCCGACGAAGGTGCACGCGAGGTGCGCACCCGGGGCAAACCGGGCTCCGACAACGTGCACGCAGCACCTTGGAGCACACTTCGAAGCACTCCCGGGTGCCCACCGGCGTTGCGCACCGTGGTGGGCAGCGAGGTGCGCACCTTTGATGCGCTGCCTTCACTAATTTCCAGAAAAAGGCAAAAAAAAATGAGATTTTAAAATTTCCGTTTTGAAAGATAGTGAAAAAAAAGGAACGCGGGTGCCATCTTGAGCCCGCCCTGGTGCGCAGCCCAGGCAAGGCATGCGCACCAAGGTGCCCACCCGAGGTGCACACCCGGGGCAAACCGGGCTCCGACTTCGTGCAGGCCGCACCTTGGAGCACACTTCGGAGCGCTCCTTGGTGCGCACCATGGTGCCCACCAGGGCGCACCCGAGGCAAACCGGGCTCCGACTTCGTGCACGCCGCACCTTGGAGCACACATCGGAGCGCTCCCAGGTTCGCACCAGCGTTGCGCACCTTTGATGCGCTGCCTTCACTAATTTCCAGAAAAGGCAAAAAAAAACGATATTTTAAAATTTCCGTTCTGAAAGATAGTGAAAAAAACGGAACGCGGGTGCCATCTTGAGCCCTTCCTGATGCGCAGCCCAGGCAAGTTGTGCGCACCAAGGTGCCCACCCTGGCGGAGGTGCGCGCCCGGGGCAAACCGGGCTCCGACTTCGTGCACTGCATGGTGCCCACCAAGGCGCGCAACCCAGCCAAGGTGCCCACCGCAGCGAAGGTGCACGCGAGGTGCGCACCCGAGGTGCACACCCGGGGCAAACCGGGCTCCGACTTCGTGCACGCCGCACCTTGGAGCACACTTCAGAGCGCTCCTTGGTACGCACCAGGGCGCGCAACCCAGCCAAGGTGCTCACCCCGGCGAAGGTGCACGCGAGGTGCGCACCCGGGGCAAACCGGGCTCGGACTTCGTGCACGCCGCACCTTGGAGCACACATCGGAGCGCTCCCGGGTTCGCACCAGCATTGCGCACCTTTGATGCGCTGCCTTCACTAATTTCCAGAAAAGGCAAAAAAAAGAAAAAAATGAGATTTTAAAATTTCCGTTTTGAAAGATAGTGAAAAAAACGGAACGCGGGTGCCATCTTGAGCCCGCCCTGGTGTGCAGCCCAGGCAAGTTGTGCGCACCAAGGCACCCACCCTGGCCAAGGTGGGTCACGGGGTGGGTCCTAGGGTGGGTAACGGGGTGGGTACTAAGGTGCGTGCCAAGGTGGGTCATAGGGTGGGTGCCAAGGTGGGCACCAGGGTGGGTGTGCACCAACCCTAGCCAGGGTAGGTCACGGGGTGGTTGTCGGGGTGGGCGTCAAGGAGCCAAGGTGGGTGGCAAGTAGCCAAGTTGCGTGCCAAGGTGGGTGTCGGGGTGGGTGCCAAGGATCCAAGGTGGGTGCCAAGGAACCAAGGTGGGTGTCTGGGTGGGTGCCGAGGTGGGAGCCAGGGTGGGTCCCAAGGTGAGTGCAAAGGTGGGTGCCAGGGTCAAGGTGAGTGCCAATGTGGGTTCCAAGGTGCCAGGGTCAGGGTGAGTGCCAATGTGGGTTCAAAGGTGCTAAGTTGGGTGCGAGGTTGGGTGCGAGGGTGGGTGGGTGCCAAGGTGTGCTAGGTGGAAGCCCGGGTGGGTCGGCATCCCATGGGTGTCGAGTTGGGTGCCTGATGGGTGCTTCTTGTCAAGTTTTAGTCGTCGGGACTCATTTCGAGCCTTAGAGGTCGTTTCTTGTCCGGTTGCCCTGTCTTCGACCTGGGAACCCAATTTTGGTCCTCGGGTCCCATTTTTTTTTGTCTCGCATCCCACTTTTGGCCTGTGGCCTTTTCGGGGTCGATTCTCGTTTTGGGCATCAGAGCATGTTTCTTCTCCTAAAACCCAATATTTGTTTATTAAGTCTCGGAACACATTTTTGTTCTCGTGGACCCATCATGGGTCTTGGAACGCATTTGTGGTCCTTGGGTCCCATTTTGCATCCCGAAACTTGTGTTTTGGTGCTTGATCCCTATTTTGGGTGCCCACCTTGCACCAAGTGCGCACCCGGGGCAAACCGAGCGCCTTGGTGCACCGGGGCAAGATCGAGCGTGCACCCGAGGCGCCCCGAACATGCACCAAGGTGCACTCGGCCCACATGTGAGCGCAGGTCGTTGCGCCCGAGGTGGTGTGTGGGCACCGCGTTGCAGACGGGACACTGCACGCACACGACGCCCCCTCCAGGTGCACGCACGTAGGCCGGGCCGGGTGCACACCCGACGCCCTAGCAAGGTGCGCGCACCCGGGCAGGGCTCACACTTGGCGAACGGGGCGCACTTCGCGAGGGAGGGTGTGCACCTCGACGGGGGTGGGTGGCCGGGGTGGATTCGCACGTGGGTCGCGGTTTGCTAAGTACACACTGCGACAAGCTCATAACGGGTGCGATCATACCAGCGTTAGTGCACTGGATCCCATCAGAACTCCGCAGTTAAGCGCGCTTGGGCCGGAGTAGTACTGGGATGGGTGACCTCCCGGGAAGTCCCGGTGTTGCACCCTTTTTTAGTTTTTCGCCGGGCGTCGCAATGCTATTTGAATAAACCTTTTGCCCGTTTGCGTTCTCGTCGGGGCCGGGCCGGGCCGGGGTGCGCTGCCCGCACTACCGCGCGCGCGGGGGCGACACCGAGCGCGCACCCGAGGCGCCCCGAGCACACAGGCCACGGTGCAACCCGGGCGTTGTGCGCGCACCCCGGTGCGCCCGAGGTGCTGCGCGCGCACCCAGGTGAAATCGGTGTGCACCTCGGCCAGTGCGCGCTCGGTCGAGTCGCGCACGTTGGCCAAGGTGCACGGTGATGTTTCTTACTCTAAGGTTCCGCACCAGACGCCCGGGACAGGTGAGCGAAGCTGGGCGGGGCCGGGTGCGCGGCCGGGGCAGGTGCACGCAGCTGGAGAGAGCTTTGGAGCACACTTCGGAGCGCACCAATGATGCGCTCCATTCAAAAGTTTCCTGAAAAGGCAAAAAAAGTTGAGATTATAGAATTTCCCACTTGAGAGATTGTAAAAAAAAAAAATTTAAAATGAAGGAAACGCGGGTGCCAAGGTGTGCGCAGCCCAGCCAAGGTGTGCGCACCAAGGCGCCCACCCTGGCGAAGGTGCACGCAAGGTGCGCACCCGAGGCAAACCGGACAATTAACCCAACTTTCGACTTCGCGCGCACCTTGGAGCGCACTTCGGAGCGCTCCTTGGTGCGCACCAATCTTGGGCACCTCGGAGTGCACCATGGCGCCCACCAAGGTGCGCACCCGGGGCAAACCGAGCTCCGACTTCGTGCGCACCTTGGAGCGCACGAAAGGTGCGCACCATGGCGCCCACCAAGGTGCGCAGCCCAGCCAAGGCGTGCGCATCAAGGTGCGCACCCTGGCGAAGGTGCGCACCCGGGGCAAACCGAGCTCCGACTTCGTGCGCACCTTGGAGCGCACAAAAGGTGCGCAACCCAGCCAAGGTGTGCGCACCCCGGTCAAACCGAGCTCCGAATCGTGCGCACCAGAGGTGCACGCCATCGTGCGCACCTTGGAGCACACTTCGGAGCCCTCCTTGGTGCGCGCCGATGTTGCGCACCTCGGAGCGCACCCGGGGAAAACAATGCAATTAACCCGACTTTCGACTTCGTGGGCACCTCGGAGCGCTCTCGGGTTCGCACCTCGGAGCACACCGAGGTGCGCACCTTTGATGCGCTGCCTTCACCAATTTCCAGAAAAGGCAAGAAAACATTGAGAAGGTGTGCGCACCGAGGTGCCCACCCTGGCGAAGGTGCACGCGAGGTGCGCACCCGGGGCAAACCGGGCTCCGACTTCGTGCACGCCGCACCTTGGAGCACACTTCGGAGCGCTCCTTGGTGCGCACCAGGGCGCGCAACCCAGCCGAGGTGCCCACCCCGGCGAAGGTGCACGCGAGGTGCGCACCCGGGGCAAACCGGGCTCCGACTTCGTGCACGCCATGGTGCCCACCGCGGCGAAGGTGCACGCGAGGTGCGCACCCGGGGCAAACCGGGCTCCGACTTCGTGCACGCCGCACCTTGGAGCACACTTCGGAGCGCTCCTTGGTGCGCACCATGGTGCCCACCAGGGCGCGCAACCCAGCCAAGGTGTGCGCACCAAGGTGCACGCGAGGTGCGCACCCGGGGCAAACCGGGGTCCGACTTCGTGCACGCCGCACCTTGGAGCACACATCGGAGCGCTCCTAGGTTCGCACCAGCGTTGCGCACCTTTGATGCGCTGCCTTCACTAATTTCCAGAAAAGGCAAAAAAAAACGATATTTTAAAATTTCCGTTCTGAAAGATAGTGAAAAAAACGGAACGCGGGTGCCATCTTGAGCCCTTCCTGGTGCGCAGCCCAGGCAAGTTGTGCGCACCAAGGTGCCCACCCTGGCGGAGGTGCGCGCCCGGGGCAAACCGGGCTCCGACTTCGTGCACTGCATGGTGCCCACCAAGGCGCGCAACCCAGCCAAGGTGCCCACCGCAGCGAAGGTGCACGCGAGGTGCACACCCGGGGCAAACCGGGCTCCGACTTCGTGCACGCCGCACCTTGGAGCACACTTCAGAGCGCTCCTTGGTGCGCACCAGGGCGCGCAACCCAGCCGAGGTGCCCACCCCGGCGAAGGTGCACGCGAGGTGCGCACCCGGGGCAAACCGGGCTCCGACTTCGTGCACGCCATGGTGCCCACCGCGGCGAAGGTGCGCACCCGGGGCAAACCGGGCTCCGACTTCGTGCACGCCGCACCTTGGAGCACACTTCGGAGCGCTCCTTGGTGCGCACCATGGTGCCCACCAGGCCGCGCAACCCAGCCAAGGTGTGCGCACCAAGGTGCACGCGAGGTGCGCACCCGGGGCAAACCGGGGTCCGACTTCGTGCACGCCGCACCTTGGAGCACACATCGGGGCGCTCCCGGGTTCGCACCGGCGTTGCGCACCGTGGTGGGCACCTCGGAGCACACCAAGGTGGGCAGCGAGGTGCGCACCTTTGATGCGATGCCTTCACTAATTTCCATAAAAGGCAAAAAAAAAACGAGATTTTAAAATTTCCGTTTTGAAAGATAGTGAGAAAAAGGGAATGCTGGTGCCATCTTGAGCCCGCCCTGGTGCGCAGCCCAGCCAAGGTTTGCGCACCAAGGTGCCCACCCTGGCGAAGGTGCGCGCCCGGGCAATTAACCCAACTTCCAACTTCGCGCGCGCCAGGGTGGGAGCGCACCCAACAACCGGGCCTGGGAAGAGCCAATGCGAGAAACCCCACCAAACTCTCTGACAAAAAAAGAGGGGGCGCTCCAGTAACCCCGCTTCGGAGCGCACCCTGGGCAAACCCAGCCAAGGTGCCCACCCCGGCCAAGGTGCAGGCGAGGTGCGCACCCGGGGCAAACCGGGCTCCGACAACGTGCACGCCGCACCTTGGAGCACACTTCGTAGCGCTCCCGGGTGCGCACCTCAGAGCACACCAAGGTGGGCAGCGAGGTGCGCACCTTTGATGCGCTGCCTTCACTAATTTCCAGAAAAGGCAAAAAAAAAAGGAGATTTTAAAATTTCCGTTTTGAAAGATAGTGAAAAAAACGGAACGCGCGTGCCATCTTGAGCCCGCCCTGGTGTGCAGCCCAGGTAAGGTGCCACCCTGGCAAAGGTGCGCACCCGGGCAATTAACCCTACTTCCGACTTCGTGCGCGCCAGGGTGGCAACCGGGCCTCGGAAGAGCCAATGCGAGAAACCCCACCAAACGCTCCGACAAAAAAAGAGGCGGCGCTCCAATAACCCCGCTTCGGAGCGCAGCCGGGGCAAACCAAGCCAAGGTGCCCACCCCGACGAAGGTGCACGCGAGGTGCGCACCCGGGGCAAACCGGGCTCCGACAACGTGCACGCAGCACCTTGGAGCACACTTCGAAGCACTCCCGGGTGCCCACCGGCGTTGCGCACCGTGGTGGGCAGCGAGGTGCGCACCTTTGATGCGCTGCCTTCACTAATTTCCAGAAAAAGGCAAAAAAAAATGAGATTTTAAAATTTCCGTTTTGAAAGATAGTGAAAAAAAAGGAACGCGGGTGCCATCTTGAGCCCGCCCTGGTGCGCAGCCCAGGCAAGGCATGCGCACCAAGGTGCCCACCCGAGGTGCACACCCGGGGCAAACCGGGCTCCGACTTCGTGCAGGCCGCACCTTGGAGCACACTTCGGAGCGCTCCTTGGTGCGCACCATGGTGCCCACCAGGGCGCACCCGAGGCAAACCGGGCTCCGACTTCGTGCACGCCGCACCTTGGAGCACACATCGGAGCGCTCCCAGGTTCGCACCAGCGTTGCGCACCTTTGATGCGCTGCCTTCACTAATTTCCAGAAAAGGCAAAAAAAAACGATATTTTAAAATTTCCGTTCTGAAAGATAGTGAAAAAAACGGAACGCGGGTGCCATCTTGAGCCCTTCCTGATGCGCAGCCCAGGCAAGTTGTGCGCACCAAGGTGCCCACCCTGGCGGAGGTGCGCGCCCGGGGCAAACCGGGCTCCGACTTCGTGCACTGCATGGTGCCCACCAAGGCGCGCAACCCAGCCAAGGTGCCCACCGCAGCGAAGGTGCACGCGAGGTGCGCACCCGAGGTGCACACCCGGGGCAAACCGGGCTCCGACTTCGTGCACGCCGCACCTTGGAGCACACTTCAGAGCGCTCCTTGGTACGCACCAGGGCGCGCAACCCAGCCAAGGTGCTCACCCCGGCGAAGGTGCACGCGAGGTGCGCACCCGGGGCAAACCGGGCTCGGACTTCGTGCACGCCGCACCTTGGAGCACACATCGGAGCGCTCCCGGGTTCGCACCAGCATTGCGCACCTTTGATGCGCTGCCTTCACTAATTTCCAGAAAAGGCAAAAAAAAGAAAAAAATGAGATTTTAAAATTTCCGTTTTGAAAGATAGTGAAAAAAACGGAACGCGGGTGCCATCTTGAGCCCGCCCTGGTGTGCAGCCCAGGCAAGTTGTGCGCACCAAGGCACCCACCCTGGCCAAGGTGGGTCACGGGGTGGGTCCTAGGGTGGGTAACGGGGTGGGTACTAAGGTGCGTGCCAAGGTGGGTCATAGGGTGGGTGCCAAGGTGGGCACCAGGGTGGGTGTGCACCAACCCTAGCCAGGGTAGGTCACGGGGTGGTTGTCGGGGTGGGCGTCAAGGAGCCAAGGTGGGTGGCAAGTAGCCAAGTTGCGTGCCAAGGTGGGTGTCGGGGTGGGTGCCAAGGATCCAAGGTGGGTGCCAAGGAACCAAGGTGGGTGTCTGGGTGGGTGCCGAGGTGGGAGCCAGGGTGGGTCCCAAGGTGAGTGCAAAGGTGGGTGCCAGGGTCAAGGTGAGTGCCAATGTGGGTTCCAAGGTGCCAGGGTCAGGGTGAGTGCCAATGTGGGTTCAAAGGTGCTAAGTTGGGTGCGAGGTTGGGTGCGAGGGTGGGTGGGTGCCAAGGTGTGCTAGGTGGAAGCCCGGGTGGGTCGGCATCCCATGGGTGTCGAGTTGGGTGCCTGATGGGTGCTTCTTGTCAAGTTTTAGTCGTCGGGACTCATTTCGAGCCTTAGAGGTCGTTTCTTGTCCGGTTGCCCTGTCTTCGATCTGGGAACCCAATTTTGGTCCTCGGGTCCCATTTTTTTTTGTCTCGCATCCCACTTTTGGCCTGTGGCCTTTTCGGGGTCGATTCTCGTTTTGGGCATCAGAGCATGTTTCTTCTCCTAAAACCCAATATTTGTTTATTAAGTCTCGGAACACATTTTTGTTCTCGTGGACCCATCATGGGTCTTGGAACGCATTTGTGGTCCTTGGGTCCCATTTTGCATCCCGAAACTTGTGTTTTGGTGCTTGATCCCTATTTTGGGTGCCCACCTTGCACCAAGTGCGCACCCGGGGCAAACCGAGCGCCTTGGTGCACCGGGGCAAGATCGAGCGTGCACCCGAGGCGCCCCGAACATGCACCAAGGTGCACTCGGCCCACATGTGAGCGCAGGTCGTTGCGCCCGAGGTGGTGTGTGGGCACCGCGTTGCAGACGGGACACTGCACGCACACGACGCCCCCTCCAGGTGCACGCACGTAGGCCGGGCCGGGTGCACACCCGACGCCCTAGCAAGGTGCGCGCACCCGGGCAGGGCTCACACTTGGCGAACGGGGCGCACTTCGCGAGGGAGGGTGTGCACCTCGACGGGGGTGGGTGGCCGGGGTGGATTCGCACGTGGGTCGCGGTTTGCTAAGTACACACTGCGACAAGCTCATAACGGGTGCGATCATACCAGCATTAGTGCACCGGATCCCATCAGAACTCCGCAGTTAAGCGCGCTTGGGCCGGAGTAGTACTGGGATGGGTGACCTCCCGGGAAGTCCCGGTGTTGCACCCTTTTTTAGTTTTTCGCCGGGCGTCGCAATGCTATTTGAATAAACCTTTTGCCCGTTTGCGTTCTCGTCGGGGCCGGGCCGGGCCGGGGTGCGCTGCCCGCACTACCGCGCGCGCGGGGGCGACACCGAGCGCGCACCCGAGGCACCCCGAGCACACAGGCCACGGTGCAACCCGGGCGTTGTGCGCGCACCCCGGTGCGCCCGAGGTGCTGCGCGCGCACCCAGGTGAAATCGGTGTGCACCTCGGCCAGTGCGCGCTCGGTCGAGTCGCGCACGTTGGCCAAGGTGCACGGTGATGTTTCTTACTCTAAGGTTCCGCACCAGACGCCCGGGACAGGTGAGCGAAGCTGGGCGGGGCCGGGTGCGCGGCCGGGGCAGGTGCACGCAGCTGGAGAGAGCTTTGGAGCACACTTCGGAGCGCACCAATGATGCGCTCCATTCAAAAGTTTCCTGAAAAGGCAAAAAAAGTTGAGATTATAGAATTTCCCACTTGAGAGATTGTAAAAAAAAAAAATTTAAAATGAAGGAAACGCGGGTGCCAAGGTGTGCGCAGCCCAGCCAAGGTGTGCGCACCAAGGCGCCCACCCTGGCGAAGGTGCACGCAAGGTGCGCACCCGAGGCAAACCGGACAATTAACCCAACTTTCGACTTCGCGCGCACCTTGGAGCGCACTTCGGAGCGCTCCTTGGTGCGCACCAATCTTGGGCACCTCGGAGTGCACCATGGCGCCCACCAAGGTGCGCACCCGGGGCAAACCGAGCTCCGACTTCGTGCGCACCTTGGAGCGCACGAAAGGTGCGCACCATGGCGCCCACCAAGGTGCGCAGCCCAGCCAAGGCGTGCGCATCAAGGTGCGCACCCTGGCGAAGGTGCGCACCCGGGGCAAACCGAGCTCCGACTTCGTGCGCACCTTGGAGCGCACAAAAGGTGCGCAACCCAGCCAAGGTGTGCGCACCCCGGTCAAACCGAGCTCCGAATCGTGCGCACCAGAGGTGCACGCCATCGTGCGCACCTTGGAGCACACTTCGGAGCCCTCCTTGGTGCGCGCCGATGTTGCGCACCTCGGAGCGCACCCGGGGAAAACAATGCAATTAACCCGACTTTCGACTTCGTGGGCACCTCGGAGCGCTCTCGGGTTCGCACCTCGGAGCACACCGAGGTGCGCACCTTTGATGCGCTGCCTTCACCAATTTCCAGAAAAGGCAAGAAAACATTGAGAAGGTGTGCGCACCGAGGTGCCCACCCTGGCGAAGGTGCACGCGAGGTGCGCACCCGGGGCAAACCGGGCTCCGACTTCGTGCACGCCGCACCTTGGAGCACACTTCGGAGCGCTCCTTGGTGCGCACCAGGGCGCGCAACCCAGCCGAGGTGCCCACCCCGGCGAAGGTGCACGCGAGGTGCGCACCCGGGGCAAACCGGGCTCCGACTTCGTGCACGCCATGGTGCCCACCGCGGCGAAGGTGCACGCGAGGTGCGCACCCGGGGCAAACCGGGCTCCGACTTCGTGCACGCCGCACCTTGGAGCACACTTCGGAGCGCTCCTTGGTGCGCACCATGGTGCCCACCAGGGCGCGCAACCCCGCCGAAGGTGCACGCGAGGTGCGCACCCGGGGCAAACCGGGCTCCGACTTCGTGCACGCCGCACCTTGGAGCACACTTCGGAGCGCTCCTTGGTGCGCACCATGGTGCCCACCAGGGCGCGCAACCCCGCCGAAGGTGCACGCGAGGTGCGCACCCGGGGCAAACCGGGCTCCGACTTCGTGCACGCCATGGTGCGCACCGCGGCGAAGGTGCGCACCCGGGGCAAACCGGGCTCCGACTTCGTGCACGCCGCACCTTGGAGCACACTTCGGAGCGCTCCTTGGTGCGCACCAGGGCGCGCAACCCAGCCGAGGTGCCCACCCCGGCGAAGGTGCACGCGAGGTGCGTACCCGGGGCAAACCGGGCTCCGACTTCGTGCACGCCGCACCTTGGAGCACACTTCGGAGCGCTCCTTGGTGCGCACCATGGTGCCCACCAGGCCGCGCAACCCAGCCAAGGTGTGCGCACCAAGGTGCACGCGAGGTGCGCACCCGGGGCAAACCGGGGTCCGACTTCGTGCACGCCGCACCTTGGAGCACACATCGGGGCGCTCCCGGGTTCGCACCGGCGTTGCGCACCGTGGTGGGCACCTCGGAGCACACCAAGGTGGGCAGCGAGGTGCGCACCTTTGATGCGATGCCTTCACTAATTTCCATAAAAGGCAAAAAAAAAACGAGATTTTAAAATTTCCGTTTTGAAAGATAGTGAGAAAAAGGGAATGCTGGTGCCATCTTGAGCCCGCCCTGGTGCGCAGCCCAGCCAAGGTGTGCGCACCAAGGTGCCCACCCTGGCGAAGGTGCGCGCCCGGGCAATTAACCCAACTTCCAACTTCGCGCGCGCCAGGGTGGGAGCGCACCCAACAACCGGGCCTGGGAAGAGCCAATGCGAGAAACCCCACCAAACGCTCTGACAAAAAAAGAGGGGGCGCTCCAGTAACCCCGCTTCGGAGCGCACCCTGGGCAAACCCAGCCAAGGTGCCCACCCCGGCCAAGGTGCAGGCGAGGTGCGCACCCGGGGCAAACCGGGCTCCGACAACGTGCACGCCGCACCTTGGAGCACACTTCGTAGCGCTCCCGGGTGCGCACCTCAGAGCACACCAAGGTGGGCAGCGAGGTGCGCACCTTTGATGCGCTGCCTTCACTAATTTCCAGAAAAGGCAAAAAAAAAAGGAGATTTTAAAATTTCCGTTTTGAAAGATAGTGAAAAAAACGGAACGCGCGTGCCATCTTGAGCCCGCCCTGGTGCGCAGCCCAGGTAAGGTGCCCACCCTGGCAAAGGTGCGCACCCGGGCAATTAACCCTACTTCCGACTTCGTGCGCGCCAGGGTGGCAACCGGGCCTCGGAAGAGCCAATGCGAGAAACCCCACCAAACGCTCCGACAAAAAAAGAGGCGGCGCTCCAATAACCCCGCTTCGGAGCGCAGCCGGGGCAAACCCAGCCAAGGTGCCCACCCCGACGAAGGTGCACGCGAGGTGCGCACCCGGGGCAAACCGGGCTCCGACAACGTGCACGCAGCACCTTGGAGCACACTTCGAAGCACTCCCGGGTGCCCACCGGCGTTGCGCACCGTGGTGGGCAGCGAGGTGCGCACCTTTGATGCGCTGCCTTCACTAATTTCCAGAAAAAGGCAAAAAAAAATGAGATTTTAAAATTTCCGTTTTGAAAGATAGTGAAAAAAAAGGAACGCGGGTGCCATCTTGAGCCCGCCCTGGTGCGCAGCCCAGGCAAGGCATGCGCACCAAGGTGCCCACCCGAGGTGCACACCCGGGGCAAACCGGGCTCCGACTTCGTGCAGGCCGCACCTTGGAGCACACTTCGGAGCGCTCCTTGGTGCGCACCATGGTGCCCACCAGGGCGCGCAACCCAGCCAAGGTCTGCACACCAAGGTGCCCACCCCGGCGAAGGTGCACGCGAGGTGCGCACCCGGGGCAAACCGGGCTCCGACTTCGTGCACGCCATGGTGCCCACCGCGGCGAAGGTGCACGCGAGGTGCGCACCCGGGGCAAACCGGGCTCCGACTTCGTGCACGCCGCACCTTGGAGCACACTTCGGAGCGCTCCTTGGTGCGCACCATGGTGCCCACCAGGGCGCGCAACCCAGCCAAGGTGTGCGCACCAA
>NW_026729006.1:112500-135000 GCF_030272615.1 Cryptomeria japonica | reverse complement strand
AATCGAGGTGTAAAAAGGGCGTTGAAGGCAGGAAGCCTGGACGAAAGAGGCTACGAGGTCACCTCGAAGCGGTCTAAGAATCGGGCGCACTTGGGGCGACTACCAGTGCCAACCCCTTATCCCGCGGTGCGTCCGACACACAGAAATTTCCAAGGCGGCCAAGGAGCCTCCCCGCATAGCAATCGGGGTGTGAGGTTACGGATGCAGCATTGATAGCAATCGAGGTGTGAGGCGAAGGATGCAGAAGTGAGAGCCGAGGGATGTAGCAGAGATAGCAATCGGGGTGTGTGATGCAGAAGAGATAGCAATCGAGGTGTGCGGTGGGAAGGGCCCAGCAGCCAGAATGCATGAAGCGACGGATGAAGCAGTGATGACAACCGGGCTGTGAGGAGAGGAGGGATGCAGCCAAGAAAGCAATCAGGGCTCGAGGCAAGGGATGCATCAAGGATAGCAATCATGTTGTGAGGCGAGATTCCAAAGGCTAAACGTGAGAGGCTGCAGGGTCGACTCAGAGAGGTCTATGCATGTGAGAGGCTGAAAGCAAGGTCGACTCGGAGCGGTCTATGCATCGGGCGCGCTTGGGGCGACTACCAGTGCCAACCCCTTATCCCGCGACGCGTCCGACAAAGAGAACGTTCCAAGGCGGCAGAGGAGGTTACCAGCCGAAGGATGCAGTAGCAATAACAGGTATAGTTCCGCGGCGGCCGAGAAGACTCACCGCATAGGAATCGGGATGCGAGGCGAGGGATGCGGCGGGAAGGCCCCGACGGCTAAACGGAAGAGGCTGCAGGGCCGCCTCGGAATGGTCCAAGCATCGGATGCGATTGGGACGACTACCAGTGCCAACCCCTTATCCCGCGATGCGTCCGATACACAGATAGTTCCAAGGCGGCCGAGGAGCCTCACCGCATATCAATCGGGGTGCGAGGCGAGGGATGGGGCGGGAAGGCCCCAACGGCTAGACGGAAGAGGCTTCAGGGCCACCTCGGAATGGTCCAAGCATCGGACGCGCTTGGGGCGACTGCCAGTGCCAACCCCTTATCCCGCGATGCGTCCGATACACAGATGGTTCCAAGGCGGCCGAGGAGCCTCACCGCATAGCAATCGGGGGTGCGAGGCGAGGGATGGGGCGGGAAGGCCCCAACGGCTAGACGGAAGAGGCTTCAGGGCCGCCTAGGAATGGTCCAAGCATCGGACACGCTTGGGGCGACTACCAGTGACAGCCCCCTATCCCGCGATGCGTCCGATACGAAGATGGTTCCAAGGCGGCCGAGGAGCCTCACCGCATAGCAATCGGGGTGCGAGGTGGGGGATGCGGCGAGATGGCCCCAACGGCTAGACGGAAGAGGCCACAGGGCCGCGTCGGAATAGTCCAAGCATCGGACGCGCTTGGGGCGACTACCAGTGACAACCCCTTATCCCGCGATGCGTCCGATACGAAGATAGTTCCAAGGCGGCCGAGGAGCCTCACCGCATAGCAATCGGGGTGCGAGGTGGGGGATGCGGCGAGATGGCCCCAACGGCTAGACGGAAGAGGCTGCAGGGCCGCCTCGGAATAGTCCAAGCATCGGACGCGCTTGGGGCCACTACCAGTGACAACCCCTTATCCCGCAATGCGTCCGATACGAAGATAGTTCCAAGGCGGCCGAAGAGCCTCACCGCATAGCAATCGGGGTGCGAGGTGGGGGATGCGGCGAGATGGCCCCAACGGCTAGACGGAAGAGGCCACAGGGCCGCCTCGGAATAGTCCAAGCATCGGACGCGCTTGGGGCGACTACCAGTGACAACCCCTTATCCCGCGATGCGTCCGATACGAAGATAGTTCCCAGGCGGCCGAGGAGCCTCACCGCATAGCAATCGGGGTGCGAGGCGAGGGATGCGGCGAGATGGCCCCAAAGGCTAGACGGAAGAGGCTGCAGGGCTGCCTCGGAATAGTCCAAGCATCGGACGCGCTTGGGGCGACTACCACTGCCAACCCCTTATCCCGCGATGCGTCCGATACACAGATAGTTCCGAGGCGGCCGAGGAGGTGGGGGATGCAGCGAGATGGCCCCAACGGCTAGACGGAAGAGGCTGCAGGGCCGCCTCGGAATAGTCCAAGCATCGGACGCGCTTGGGGCGACTACCAGTGACAACCCCTTATCCCGCGATGCGTCCGATACACAGATAGTTCCGAGGCGGCCAAGGAGCCTCACCGCATAGCAATCGTGGTGCGAGGTGGGGGATGCGGCGAGATGGCCCCAACGGCTAGACGGAAGAGGCTGCAGGGCCGCCTCGGAATGGTCCAAGCATCGGATGCGCTTGGGGCGACTACCACTGCCAACCCCTTATCCCGCGATGCGTCCGATACACAGATAGTTCCAAGGCGGCCGAGGAGCCTCACAGCATAGCAATCAGGGTGCGAGGCGAGGGATGCGGCGAGAAAGCCCCAACGGCTAGAGGGAAGAGGCTTCAGGTCCGCCTCGGAATGGTCCAAGCATCGGACGCGCTTGGGGCGACTACCAGTGACAACCCCTTATCCCGCGACGCGTCCGATACACAGATAGTTCCAAGGCGGCCGAGGAGCCTCACCGCATAGCAATCGGGGTGCGAGGCGAGGGATGCGGCGAGAAGGACCCAACGGCTACACGGAAGAGGCTTCGGGGCCGCCTCGGAATGGTCCAAGCATCGGACGCGCTTGGGGCGACTACCAGTGACAACCCCTTATCCCGCGACGCGTCCGATACACAGATAGTTCCAAGGCGGCCGAGGAGCCTCACCGCATAGCAATCGGGGTGCGAGGCGAGGGATGCGGCGAGAAGGACCCAACGGCTACACGGAAGAGGCTTCGGGGCCGCCTCGGAATGGTCCAAGCATCGGACGCGCTTGGGGCGACTACCAGTGACAACCCCTTATCCCGCGACGCGTCCGATACACAGATAGTTCCAAGGCGGCCGAGGAGCCTCACCGCATAGCAATCGGGGTGCGAGGCGAGGGATGCGGCGAGAAGGACCCAACGGCTAGACGGAAGAGGCTTCGGGTCCGCCTCGGAATGGTCCAAGCATCGGACGCGCTTGGGGCGACTACCAGTGACAACCCCTTATCCCGCGACGCGTCCGATACACAGATAGTTCCAAGGCGGCCGAGGAGCCTCACCGCATAGCAATCGGGGTGCGAGGCGAGGGATGCGGCGAGAAGGACCCAACGGCTAGACGGAAGAGGCTTCGGGTCCGCCTCGGAATGGTCCAAGCATCGGACGCGCTTGGGGCGACTACCAGTGACAACCCCTTATCCCGCGACGCGTCCGATACACAGATAGTTCCAAGGCGGCCGAGGAGCCTCACCGCATAGCAATCGGGGTGCGAGGCGAGGGATGCGGCGAGAAGGACCCAACGGCTAGACGGAAGAGGCTTCGGGTCCGCCTCGGAATGGTCCAAGCATCGGACGCGCTTGGGGCGACTACCAGTGACAACCCCTTATCCCGCGACGCGTCCGATACACAGATAGTTCCGAGGCGGCCGAGGAGCCTCACCGCATAGCAATCGGGGTGCGAGGCGAAGGATGCGGCGAGAAGGACCCAACGGCTAGACGGAAGAGGCTTCGGGTCCGCCTCGGAATGGTCTAAGCATCGGACGCGCTTGGGGCGACTACCAGTGACAACCCCTTATCCCGCGACGCGTCCGATACACAGATAGTTCCAAGGCGGCCGAGGAGCCTCACCGCATAGCAATCGGGGTGCGAGGCGAGGGATGCGGCGAGAAGGACCCAACGGCTAGACGGAAGAGGCTTCAGGGCCGCCTCGGAATGGTCCAAGCATCGAACGCGCTTGGGGCGACTACCAGTGACAACCCCTTATCCCGCGACGCGTCCGATACACAGATAGTTCCGAGGCGGCCGAGGAGCCTCACCGCATAGCAATCGGGGTGCGAGGCGAGGGATGCGGCGAGAAGGACCCAACGGCTAGACGGAAGAGGCTTCAGGGCCGCCTCGGAATGGTCCAAGCATCGGACGCGCTTGGGGCGACTACCAGTGACAACCCCTTATCCCGCGACGCGTTCGATACACAGATAGTTCCGAGGCGGCCGAGGAGCCTCACCGCATAGCAATCGGGGTGCGAGGCGAGGGATGCGGCGAGAAGGACCCAACGGCTAGACGGAAGAGGCTTCAGGGCCGCCTCGGAATGGTCCAAGCATCGGACGCGCTTGGGGCGACTACCAATGACAACCCCTTATCCCGCGACGCGTCCGATACACAGATAGTTCCGAGGCGGCCGAGGAGCCTCACCGCATAGCAATCGGGGTGCGAGGCGAGGGATGCGGCGAGAAGGACCCAACGGCTAGACGGAAGAGGCTTCAGGGCCGCCTCGGAATGGTCCAAGCATCGGACGCGCTTGGGGCGACTACCAGTGACAACCCCTTATCCCGCGACGCGTCCGATACACAGATAGTTCCGAGGCGGCCGAGGAGCCTCACCGCATAGCAATCGGGGTGCGAGGCGAGGGATGCGGCGAGAAGGACCCAACGGCTAGACGGAAGAGGCTTCAGGGCCGCCTCGGAATGGTCCAAGCATCGGACGCGCTTGGGGCGACTACCGTTGCCAACCCCTTATCCCGCGATGCGTCTGATACACAGATAGTTCCGAGGCGGCCGAGGAGCCTCACCGCATAGCAATCGGGTTGCGAGGCAGATTATTGGGAAGGGAACCCCCTGGGATGCGGCTCAAGCAGTGCCCAAAGGGACTGGAATGCGGAATCACATCGAGAGACCCAAATGCTATACGAGGGCTCAAATCGAATTATCGATTTGGCCACGACATGGACGCATCGGAACGACTACCTTTGCCGAACCACTCGCAATTGCATCCATACCGAAACCAATAGACATTTCCGTTAGAGCCCTCGCATAGCATTCGGGAATCTCGCATGCCCCTCTAAATCGACCAATGCTGGCGCTCAATGAAAATCCGAGCGCTACCACCGTTCGAGCGCCAGCATTGGTCGAGTTAGAGGGGCACGGGGGAGAATGCTCCAGTCAACACCTCCCCTATATAAGTTATTTGTCCGATTCTCGCACAACCGTAGTCTGCCTCGTCGAATCAAACAACGGTCCCAGATTCCGACTTCCGTTCCGTAGAGACCCAAAAGCTAGATGGAGGCTCGCAAGAAAGAGAGTCGGCGCATAGCAATCGGGTTTCTCGAACGTTTAGGGACCGAGCTCACTTGCGGATAGGGCAAAATCCGCCAAGCAACCCAAAAGCTAGACGGGGGCTCGAATCGAATCGCCTAGGCGGCCACAACAACGACGTGTTGGATCGACTACCAGTGCCAAACCATTCAGCAAGACTAGTCTGTGTCGAGGCCGGATAGAGATTCTCAGAGAGCGCCCGCATAGCATTTAGGAGACCTGCCGCGTCCCTCACACTCGACAAATGGTGGTGCACGTTTATAAATCCGAGCGATCCCAACCCTTTCAAGCACCAACATCGGTCGAGATAGAGGGGCACGGAGGGGGCTGCGTGAGACAACACAGTCCCCTATATAAGTTATTTGTCCGATTCTCACACATCCGAAGAATGGTCATCAAATCGGACAACAGCCCAAACTTCCGACTTCCGTCCCAGAAAGCCCAAGAGCTATCTAAAACGTTCATGGCCGGAACTCGATCGCGGCTATACCAGTCCGCCAAGCAACCCAAAAGCTAGACTGGAGCTCTAGTCGAATCACCTCTGTGGCCATTGCAAGGACGTGTTGGAGCGACTACCATTGCCGAACCATTCCGCAGGTCGAGTCCATACCAAGGCCGCATAGAGATTCACGATGAGCTCCTGCATAGCAATCAGGAGACTTGCCGTGTCCATCACAATCGATAAATCCTGGTGCAAGATTTTTGCATCCGAGCGCTCCAACCAGTCGAGCACCAGCATCAATCGACATAAACGGGCACGGGGGGAGGATGCTCGAGAACACTACCTCCCCTATATAAGTTATTTGTCCGATTCTCAAGCAGCCGAAGTCTGGTCATCGAATCGGGTCAAAGACCACAACTTCCGACTTTACCCACAATGCAAGTCATCGAATCGAACATCGGCCCCCGAGTCGGACTCCATGCGTATGTCAGGTCATCGGACCCAAATTCCGCCTTCCTGCGCATGGCGGGCCATCAATATCAACTCGGTCATCGGACCCAAACTCCGCCTTTTTGCGTATGGCACGCCTTCAAATCGGTCATCGGACCCAAATTCCGCCTTCCTGTGCATGGCGGGCCATCAACATCAACTCGGTCATCGGACCCAAATTCCGCCTTTCTGCGCATGGCACGCCATCAACTCGGTCATCGGACCCAAATTCCGCCTTCCTGCGCATGGCAGGTCATCGGACACAAATTCAGACCTCGCCAATATGCCTACGTATCGAATCGGTCATCGGACCCAACTTCCGACTTCATCCATACTGTAGGGTCTTTGAGGTTGGCGCGGTGCGCTCAACCCAGGGAGTCGACCCATCGAAGCATACACCTCCCCTATATAAGCTATTTGTCCGATTCCCACACCTGTGTAGTTTGCACCTCTGACCAGGACATCGACCCCAACTTCCGAACTCGACTGCAACGACGGCACCAGCGCCTTGGTGCGCACCTTGCGACGCACAGTCCCAACATTCGCCTTCCTGCACATGGCAGGTCATCGGACCCAAATTCCGACCTCGCGAGTATGCCTACATATCGAATCGGTCATCGGACCCAACTTCCGACTTCATCCATACCGTAGGGTCTTTGAGGTTGGCGCGGTGCGCTCAACCCGGGGAGTCGACCCAACGAAGCATACACCTCCCCTATATAAGCTATTTGTCCGATTCCCACACCTGTGTAGTTTGCACCTCCGATCAAGACATCGACCCCAACTTCCGAACTCGCCTCCAACGACCGAACCAGCGCCTTGGTGCGCACCTTGCAACGCACAGTGCCAACATTCGCCTTCCTGCACGTGGCAGGTCATCGGACCCAAATTCCGACCTCGCGAGTATGCCTACATATCGAATCGGTCATCGGACCCAACTTCCGACTTCATCCATACCGTAGGGTCTTTGAGGTTGGCGCGGTGCGCTCAACCCGGGGAGTCGACCCAACGAAGCATACACCTCCCCTATATAAGCTATTTGTCCGATTCCCACACCTGTGTAGCTTGCACCTCCGATCAGGACATCGACCCCAACTTCCGAACTCGACTAAAAAGACCGCACCAGCGCCTTGGTGTGCACCTTGCAACGCACAGTGTCAACATTCGCCTTCCTGCACATGGCAGGTCATCGGACCCAAATTCCGACCTCATGAGCATACCTACTAATCGAATTGGTCATCGGACCCAACTTCCGACTTCATCCATACCGTAGGGTCTTTGAGGTTGGCGCGGTGCGCTCAACCTGGGGAGTCGACCCATCGAAGCATACACCTCCCCTATATAAGCTATTTGTCCGATTCCGACACCTGTGTAGTTTGCACCTCCGCTCAGGACATCGACCCCAACTTCCGAACTCGCCTGCAACGACCGAACCAGCGCCTTGGTGCGCACCAAAAGTGCGCACTTTTGGAGGGCACTTTTGTGCGCTCCAAAGGTGCGCACTTTTGGAGGGCACTTTTCTGCGCTCCAAAGGTGCGCACTTTTGGAGGGCACTTTTTGGAGGGCACTTTTCTGCGCTCCAAAGGTGCGCACTTTTGGAGGGCACTTTTTGGAGGGCACTTTTCTGCGCTCCAAAGGTGCGCACTTTTGGAGGGCACTTTTTGGAGGGCACTTTTCTGCGCTCCAAAGGTGCGCACTTTTGGAGGGCACTTTTTGGAGGGCACTTTTCTGCGCTCCAAAGGTGCGCACTTTTGGAGGGCACTTTTTGGAGGGCACTTTTCTGCGCTCCAAAGGTGCGCACTTTTGGAGGGCACTTTTCTGCGCTCCAAAGGTGCGCACTTTTGGAGGGCACTTTTTGGAGGGCACTTTTCTGCGCTCCAAAGGTGCGCACTTTTGGAGGGCACTTTTTGGAGGGCACTTTTCTGCGCTCCAAAGGTGCGCACTTTTGGAGGGCACTTTTTGGAGGGCACTTTTCTGCGCTCCAAAGGTGCGCACTTTTGGAGGGCACTTTTGTGCACTCCAAAGGTGCGCACTTTTGGAGGGCACTTTTCCTGTGCTCCAAAGGTGCACACCTAGGTGAGCACCTTCGACCACACCTTGTAGCACACCAAACTCTGACTTTCGACTTCATCCGCAATGCAGGGTCTTTGAGGTTGGCGCAATGCGCACAACCAGGGGAGTCGACCCATCAAACCCAACACCTCCCCTATATAAGCTATTTGTCTGATTCTCATACATGCGTAGCCTGCAGGAGCAATTAGGACATCGACCCCAACTTTCGGCTTCTAAACGAAAACAAGGTCTTTGAGGTTGGTGTAATGCGAACAACTAGGGGAGTCAACCCATCAAACCCAACACCTCCCCTATATAAGCTATTTGTCTGATTCTCATACATGTGTAGTCTACAGGAGCAATTAGGACATCGACCCCAACTTTTGACTTCTTAACGAAAACAAGGTCTTTGAGGTTGACGTAATGCGCACAACCAGGGGAGTCGACCCATCAAACCCAACACCTCCCCTATATAAGCTATTTGTCCGATTCTCATACATGTGTAGCCTGCAGGAGCCATTAGGACATTGACCCCAACTTTTGACTTCTTAACGAAAACAAGGTCTTTGAGGTTGGCGTAATGCGCACAACCAAGGGAGTTGACCCATCAAACCCAACACCTCCCCTATATAAGCTATTTGTCTGATTCTCATACATGTGTAGCCTGCAACAACGATTAGGACATCCACCCCAACTTCTGAATTCGTCTGCGTTGACCGCACCAAAGGTGCACGCCTTGGTGCTCACCAAAATCCGACTTCCGACTTCTTCTGCTATGCGGGGTCTTTGAGGTTGGCGCAGTGCGCACAACCAGGGGAGTCAACCCACCGAATGCAACACCTCCCCTATATAAGCTATTTGTCTGATTCTCATACATGCGTAGACTGCAGCAATGATTAGGACATCCACCCCAACTTTTGACTTCTTAAACAAGACAGGGTCTTTGAAGTTGGTGCAGTGCACACAACCAGGGGAGTCGACCCATCAAACGCAACACCTCCCCTATATAAAGCTATTTGTCCGATTCTCATACGTGTAGTCTGCAGCAGCGATTAGGACATCGACCCCAACTTCCGAATTCGTTTGCATTGACCGCACCAAAGGTGCACGCCTTGGTGTGCACCCTGGAGTGCACTTTGGTGCTCACCTCGGTGCACACTTTGGTGTGCACCTCGGTGTGCACCAAAGGTGCGCACCTTGGAGCGCACCAAAGGTGTACACTTTGGAGCGCACCACATAGGGTCTTTGAGAGGTTGGCGCAGTGCGCACACCAAGGTGGGTGTTGAGGTGCGTGCCGAGGTGGGTGGGTGCTAGGGTGCGCTCCATGGTGGGTGCCAGGGTGGGTGCGTGCTAGGGTGGATTCCAAAGAGGGTCATAGGGTGGGTGCCAAGGTGGGTTGGTGATATAGTGGGTTCAAAGGTGGGTACTAGGGTGGGTTCCAAGGTGGGTCACAAGTTGGGTGCCAGGATGCGTGGGTGTTAGGTTGGGTGCCAAGGTGGGCTCCTGCGTGGGTGGGTGCTAGGGTGGGTTTCAAGGTGGACGCGAGGGCGGGTGCCAAGGTGGGTAACAAGTTGGGTGTTAGGATGGGTGAGTGCTAGAGTGGGTGCCAAGGTGGGTGGGTGCTAAGGTGGATGCCAAGGTGGTTCACAGGGTGGGTGGGTTCTAGGGTGAGTTCCAAGGTGGGTCACAGGTTCAGTGCTAGGGTGGGTGTCAAGGCGGGTGTCGAGGTGCCTGGGTGCTAGGGTGTGGATGCCAATGTGGGTCATAGGGTGGGTACTAGGGTGGGCTGCAATGTGGGTGCCAAGGTGGGTAACATGCTCGGTGGGTTCTAAATTGGGTGCCAGGGTGGGTGTGCACCCACCTTGCCCGAGGTGGGTGCCAAGGTGCCAGTGTGGGTGGGTGCTAAGGTGGATGCCAAGGTGGGTGAGAAGGTGGGTGATAGGTTGAGTGGTAGGATGGGTGGGTGCCAAGATGGGTCACAGGGTGGGTGCAAGGGTGGGTAGGTGCTAGGGTTGGTGTCAGGGTGGGTGGGTGCTAGGTTGGGTTCCAAGGTGGGTGCGAGGGTGAGTGTCAAGGTGGGTCACAGGTTAGGTGCTAGGATGGGTGAGTGCTAGGGTGCAAAGGTGCCAGGGTGGGTGCTAGGATGGGTCGATGCTAGGGTGAGTGGCAAGGTGGGTCCACAAGTGTCAAGGTGGGTGCCGAGGTGGGTGCCAAGTCGGCGACTGCTATGGTGGATGCCAAGGTGGGTCACGGGGTGGGTGCCAAGTTGCTAGGTTGGGTTCCAAGGTGGGTGCCAACGTGGGTGCTAGGGTGCGTGGGTTAAAGGGTGTGTCACAACGTGGGTGCCAGGATGGGTGCGCACCCACACTGGCCAAGACGGGTGCGGGTGCAAGGTTGGGTTCCAAGCCCGGTCACAGGCTGGGTGCTAGGATGGGTGGGTGCCAAGGTGGGCACCAGGGTGGGTGCACCCACCCTGGCCAAGGTGGGTCACGGGGTGGGTCCTAGGGTGGGTAACGGGGTGGGTACTAAGGTGCGTGCCAAGGTGGGTCATAGGGTGGGTGCCAAGGTGGGCACCAGGGTGGGTGTGCACCAACCCTAGCCAGGGTAGGTCACGGGGTGGTTGTCGGGGTGGGCGTCAAGGAGCCAAGGTGGGTGGCAAGTAGCCAAGTTGCGTGCCAAGGTGGGTGTCGGGGTGGGTGCCAAGGATCCAAGGTGGGTGCCAAGGAACCAAGGTGGGTGTCTGGGTGGGTGCCGAGGTGGGAGCCAGGGTGGGTCCCAAGGTGAGTGCAAAGGTGGGTGCCAGGGTCAAGGTGAGTGCCAATGTGGGTTCCAAGGTGCCAGGGTCAGGGTGAGTGCCAATGTGGGTTCAAAGGTGCTAAGTTGGGTGCGAGGTTGGGTGCGAGGGTGGGTGGGTGCCAAGGTGTGCTAGGTGGAAGCCCGGGTGGGTCGGCATCCCATGGGTGTCGAGTTGGGTGCCTGATGGGTGCTTCTTGTCAAGTTTTAGTCGTCGGGACTCATTTCGAGCCTTAGAGGTCGTTTCTTGTCCGGTTGCCCTGTCTTCGACCTGGGAACCCAATTTTGGTCCTCGGGTCCCATTTTTTTTTGTCTCGCATCCCACTTTTGGCCTGTGGCCTTTTCGGGGTCGATTCTCGTTTTGGGCATCAGAGCATGTTTCTTCTCCTAAAACCCAATATTTGTTTATTAAGTCTCGGAACACATTTTTGTTCTCGTGGACCCATCATGGGTCTTGGAACGCATTTGTGGTCCTTGGGTCCCATTTTGCATCCCGAAACTTGTGTTTTGGTGCTTGATCCCTATTTTGGGTGCCCACCTTGCACCAAGTGCGCACCCGGGGCAAACCGAGCGCCTTGGTGCACCGGGGCAAGATCGAGCGTGCACCCGAGGCGCCCCGAACATGCACCAAGGTGCACTCGGCCCACATGTGAGCGCAGGTCGTTGCGCCCGAGGTGGTGTGTGGGCACCGCGTTGCAGACGGGACACTGCACGCACACGACGCCCCCTCCAGGTGCACGCACGTAGGCCGGGCCGGGTGCACACCCGACGCCCTAGCAAGGTGCGCGCACCCGGGCAGGGCTCACACTTGGCGAACGGGGCGCACTTCGCGAGGGAGGGTGTGCACCTCGACGGGGGTGGGTGGCCGGGGTGGATTCGCACGTGGGTCGCGGTTTGCTAAGTACACACTGCGACAAGCTCATAACGGGTGCGATCATACCAGCATTAGTGCACCGGATCCCATCAGAACTCCGCAGTTAAGCGCGCTTGGGCCGGAGTAGTACTGGGATGGGTGACCTCCCGGGAAGTCCCGGTGTTGCACCCTTTTTTAGTTTTTCGCCGGGCGTCGCAATGCTATTTGAATAAACCTTTTGCCCGTTTGCGTTCTCGTCGGGGCCGGGCCGGGCCGGGGTGCGCTGCCCGCACTACCGCGCGCGCGGGGGCGACACCGAGCGCGCACCCGAGGCACCCCGAGCACACAGGCCACGGTGCAACCCGGGCGTTGTGCGCGCACCCCGGTGCGCCCGAGGTGCTGCGCGCGCACCCAGGTGAAATCGGTGTGCACCTCGGCCAGTGCGCGCTCGGTCGAGTCGCGCACGTTGGCCAAGGTGCACGGTGATGTTTCTTACTCTAAGGTTCCGCACCAGACGCCCGGGACAGGTGAGCGAAGCTGGGCGGGGCCGGGTGCGCGGCCGGGGCAGGTGCACGCAGCTGGAGAGAGCTTTGGAGCACACTTCGGAGCGCACCAATGATGCGCTCCATTCAAAAGTTTCCTGAAAAGGCAAAAAAAGTTGAGATTATAGAATTTCCCACTTGAGAGATTGTAAAAAAAAAAAATTTAAAATGAAGGAAACGCGGGTGCCAAGGTGTGCGCAGCCCAGCCAAGGTGTGCGCACCAAGGCGCCCACCCTGGCGAAGGTGCACGCAAGGTGCGCACCCGAGGCAAACCGGACAATTAACCCAACTTTCGACTTCGCGCGCACCTTGGAGCGCACTTCGGAGCGCTCCTTGGTGCGCACCAATCTTGGGCACCTCGGAGTGCACCATGGCGCCCACCAAGGTGCGCACCCGGGGCAAACCGAGCTCCGACTTCGTGCGCACCTTGGAGCGCACGAAAGGTGCGCACCATGGCGCCCACCAAGGTGCGCAGCCCAGCCAAGGCGTGCGCATCAAGGTGCGCACCCTGGCGAAGGTGCGCACCCGGGGCAAACCGAGCTCCGACTTCGTGCGCACCTTGGAGCGCACAAAAGGTGCGCAACCCAGCCAAGGTGTGCGCACCCCGGTCAAACCGAGCTCCGAATCGTGCGCACCAGAGGTGCACGCCATCGTGCGCACCTTGGAGCACACTTCGGAGCCCTCCTTGGTGCGCGCCGATGTTGCGCACCTCGGAGCGCACCCGGGGAAAACAATGCAATTAACCCGACTTTCGACTTCGTGGGCACCTCGGAGCGCTCTCGGGTTCGCACCTCGGAGCACACCGAGGTGCGCACCTTTGATGCGCTGCCTTCACCAATTTCCAGAAAAGGCAAGAAAACATTGAGAAGGTGTGCGCACCGAGGTGCCCACCCTGGCGAAGGTGCACGCGAGGTGCGCACCCGGGGCAAACCGGGCTCCGACTTCGTGCACGCCGCACCTTGGAGCACACTTCGGAGCGCTCCTTGGTGCGCACCAGGGCGCGCAACCCAGCCGAGGTGCCCACCCCGGCGAAGGTGCACGCGAGGTGCGCACCCGGGGCAAACCGGGCTCCGACTTCGTGCACGCCATGGTGCCCACCGCGGCGAAGGTGCACGCGAGGTGCGCACCCGGGGCAAACCGGGCTCCGACTTCGTGCACGCCGCACCTTGGAGCACACTTCGGAGCGCTCCTTGGTGCGCACCATGGTGCCCACCAGGGCGCGCAACCCCGCCGAAGGTGCACGCGAGGTGCGCACCCGGGGCAAACCGGGCTCCGACTTCGTGCACGCCGCACCTTGGAGCACACTTCGGAGCGCTCCTTGGTGCGCACCATGGTGCCCACCAGGGCGCGCAACCCCGCCGAAGGTGCACGCGAGGTGCGCACCCGGGGCAAACCGGGCTCCGACTTCGTGCACGCCATGGTGCGCACCGCGGCGAAGGTGCGCACCCGGGGCAAACCGGGCTCCGACTTCGTGCACGCCGCACCTTGGAGCACACTTCGGAGCGCTCCTTGGTGCGCACCAGGGCGCGCAACCCAGCCGAGGTGCCCACCCCGGCGAAGGTGCACGCGAGGTGCGTACCCGGGGCAAACCGGGCTCCGACTTCGTGCACGCCGCACCTTGGAGCACACTTCGGAGCGCTCCTTGGTGCGCACCATGGTGCCCACCAGGCCGCGCAACCCAGCCAAGGTGTGCGCACCAAGGTGCACGCGAGGTGCGCACCCGGGGCAAACCGGGGTCCGACTTCGTGCACGCCGCACCTTGGAGCACACATCGGGGCACTCCCGGGTTCGCACCGGCGTTGCGCACCGTGGTGGGCACCTCGGAGCACACCAAGGTGGGCAGCGAGGTGCGCACCTTTGATGCGATGCCTTCACTAATTTCCATAAAAGGCAAAAAAAAAACGAGATTTTAAAATTTCTGTTTTGAAAGATAGTGAGAAAAAGGGAATGCTGGTGCCATCTTGAGCCCGCCCTGGTGCGCAGCCCAGCCAAGGTGTGCGCACCAAGGTGCCCACCCTGGCGAAGGTGCGCGCCCGGGCAATTAACCCAACTTCCAACTTCGCGCGCGCCAGGGTGGGAGCGCACCCAACAACCGGGCCTGGGAAGAGCCAATGCGAGAAACCCCACCAAACGCTCTGACAAAAAAAGAGGGGGCGCTCCAGTAACCCCGCTTCGGAGCGCACCCTGGGCAAACCCAGCCAAGGTGCCCACCCCGGCCAAGGTGCAGGCGAGGTGCGCACCCGGGGCAAACCGGGCTCCGACAACGTGCACGCCGCACCTTGGAGCACACTTCGTAGCGCTCCCGGGTGCGCACCTCAGAGCACACCAAGGTGGGCAGCGAGGTGCGCACCTTTGATGCGCTGCCTTCACTAATTTCCAGAAAAGGCAAAAAAAAAAGGAGATTTTAAAATTTCCGTTTTGAAAGATAGTGAAAAAAACGGAACGCGCGTGCCATCTTGAGCCCGCCCTGGTGCGCAGCCCAGGTAAGGTGCCCACCCTGGCAAAGGTGCGCACCCGGGCAATTAACCCTACTTCCGACTTCGTGCGCGCCAGGGTGGCAACCGGGCCTCGGAAGAGCCAATGCGAGAAACCCCACCAAACGCTCCGACAAAAAAAGAGGCGGCGCTCCAATAACCCCGCTTCGGAGCGCAGCCGGGGCAAACCCAGCCAAGGTGCCCACCCCGACGAAGGTGCACGCGAGGTGCGCACCCGGGGCAAACCGGGCTCCGACAACGTGCACGCAGCACCTTGGAGCACACTTCGAAGCACTCCCGGGTGCCCACCGGCGTTGCGCACCGTGGTGGGCAGCGAGGTGCGCACCTTTGATGCGCTGCCTTCACTAATTTCCAGAAAAAGGCAAAAAAAAATGAGATTTTAAAATTTCCGTTTTGAAAGATAGTGAAAAAAAAGGAACGCGGGTGCCATCTTGAGCCCGCCCTGGTGCGCAGCCCAGGCAAGGCATGCGCACCAAGGTGCCCACCCGAGGTGCACACCCGGGGCAAACCGGGCTCCGACTTCGTGCAGGCCGCACCTTGGAGCACACTTCGGAGCGCTCCTTGGTGCGCACCATGGTGCCCACCAGGGCGCGCAACCCAGCCAAGGTCTGCACACCAAGGTGCCCACCCCGGCGAAGGTGCACGCGAGGTGCGCACCCGGGGCAAACCGGGCTCCGACTTCGTGCACGCCATGGTGCCCACCGCGGCGAAGGTGCACGCGAGGTGCGCACCCGGGGCAAACCGGGCTCCGACTTCGTGCACGCCGCACCTTGGAGCACACTTCGGAGCGCTCCTTGGTGCGCACCATGGTGCCCACCAGGGCGCGCAACCCAGCCAAGGTGTGCGCACCAAGGTGCACGCGAGGTGCGCACCCGGGGCAAACCGGGGTCCGACTTCGTGCACGCCGCACCTTGGAGCACACATCGGAGCGCTCCCAGGTTCGCACCAGCGTTGCGCACCTTTGATGCGCTGCCTTCACTAATTTCCAGAAAAGGCAAAAAAAAACGAGATTTTAAAATTTCCGTTCTGAAAGATAGTGAAAAAAACGGAACGCGGGTGCCATCTTGAGCCCTTCCTGGTGCGCAGCCCAGGCAAGTTGTGCGCACCAAGGTGCCCACCCTGGCGGAGGTGCGCGCCCGGGGCAATCCGGGCTCCGACTTCGTGCACTGCATGGTGCCCACCAAGGCGCGCAACCCAGCCAAGGTGCCCACCGCAGCGAAGGTGCACGCGAGGTGCGCACCCGAGGTGCACACCCGGGGCAAACCGGGCTCCGACTTCGTGCACGCCGCACCTTGGAGCACACTTCAGAGCGCTCCTTGGTGCGCACCAGGGCGCGCAACCCAGCCGAGGTGCCCACCCCGGCGAAGGTGCACGCGAGGTGCGCACCCGGGGCAAACCGGGCTCCGACTTCGTGCACGCCATGGTGCCCACCGCGGCGAAGGTGCGCACCCGGGGCAAACCGGGCTCCGACTTCGTGCACGCCGCACCTTGGAGCACACTTCGGAGCGCTCCTTGGTGCGCACCATGGTGCCCACCAGGCCGCGCAACCCAGCCAAGGTGTGCGCACCAAGGTGCACGCGAGGTGCGCACCCGGGGCAAACCGGGGTCCGACTTCGTGCACGCCGCACCTTGGAGCACACATCGGGGCGCTCCCGGGTTCGCACCGGCGTTGCGCACCGTGGTGGGCACCTCGGAGCACACCAAGGTGGGCAGCGAGGTGCGCACCTTTGATGCGATGCCTTCACTAATTTCCATAAAAGGCAAAAAAAAAACGAGATTTTAAAATTTCCGTTTTGAAAGATAGTGAGAAAAAGGGAATGCTGGTGCCATCTTGAGCCCGCCCTGGTGCGCAGCCCAGCCAAGGTTTGCGCACCAAGGTGCCCACCCTGGCGAAGGTGCGCGCCCGGGCAATTAACCCAACTTCCAACTTCGCGCGCGCCAGGGTGGGAGCGCACCCAACAACCGGGCCTGGGAAGAGCCAATGCGAGAAACCCCACCAAACTCTCTGACAAAAAAAGAGGGGGCGCTCCAGTAACCCCGCTTCGGAGCGCACCCTGGGCAAACCCAGCCAAGGTGCCCACCCCGGCCAAGGTGCAGGCGAGGTGCGCACCCGGGGCAAACCGGGCTCCGACAACGTGCACGCCGCACCTTGGAGCACACTTCGTAGCGCTCCCGGGTGCGCACCTCAGAGCACACCAAGGTGGGCAGCGAGGTGCGCACCTTTGATGCGCTGCCTTCACTAATTTCCAGAAAAGGCAAAAAAAAAAGGAGATTTTAAAATTTCCGTTTTGAAAGATAGTGAAAAAAACGGAACGCGCGTGCCATCTTGAGCCCGCCCTGGTGCGCAGCCCAGGTAAGGTGCCACCCTGGCAAAGGTGCGCACCCGGGCAATTAACCCTACTTCCGACTTCGTGCGCGCCAGGGTGGCAACCGGGCCTCGGAAGAGCCAATGCGAGAAACCCCACCAAACGCTCCGACAAAAAAAGAGGCGGCGCTCCAATAACCCCGCTTCGGAGCGCAGCCGGGGCAAACCAAGCCAAGGTGCCCACCCCGACGAAGGTGCACGCGAGGTGCGCACCCGGGGCAAACCGGGCTCCGACAACGTGCACGCAGCACCTTGGAGCACACTTCGAAGCACTCCCGGGTGCCCACCGGCGTTGCGCACCGTGGTGGGCAGCGAGGTGCGCACCTTTGATGCGCTGCCTTCACTAATTTCCAGAAAAAGGCAAAAAAAAATGAGATTTTAAAATTTCCGTTTTGAAAGATAGTGAAAAAAAAGGAACGCGGGTGCCATCTTGAGCCCGCCCTGGTGCGCAGCCCAGGCAAGGCATGCGCACCAAGGTGCCCACCCGAGGTGCACACCCGGGGCAAACCGGGCTCCGACTTCGTGCAGGCCGCACCTTGGAGCACACTTCGGAGCGCTCCTTGGTGCGCACCATGGTGCCCACCAGGGCGCACCCGAGGCAAACCGGGCTCCGACTTCGTGCACGCCGCACCTTGGAGCACACATCGGAGCGCTCCCAGGTTCGCACCAGCGTTGCGCACCTTTGATGCGCTGCCTTCACTAATTTCCAGAAAAGGCAAAAAAAAACGATATTTTAAAATTTCCGTTCTGAAAGATAGTGAAAAAAACGGAACGCGGGTGCCATCTTGAGCCCTTCCTGATGCGCAGCCCAGGCAAGTTGTGCGCACCAAGGTGCCCACCCTGGCGGAGGTGCGCGCCCGGGGCAAACCGGGCTCCGACTTCGTGCACTGCATGGTGCCCACCAAGGCGCGCAACCCAGCCAAGGTGCCCACCGCAGCGAAGGTGCACGCGAGGTGCGCACCCGAGGTGCACACCCGGGGCAAACCGGGCTCCGACTTCGTGCACGCCGCACCTTGGAGCACACTTCAGAGCGCTCCTTGGTACGCACCAGGGCGCGCAACCCAGCCAAGGTGCTCACCCCGGCGAAGGTGCACGCGAGGTGCGCACCCGGGGCAAACCGGGCTCGGACTTCGTGCACGCCGCACCTTGGAGCACACATCGGAGCGCTCCCGGGTTCGCACCAGCATTGCGCACCTTTGATGCGCTGCCTTCACTAATTTCCAGAAAAGGCAAAAAAAAGAAAAAAATGAGATTTTAAAATTTCCGTTTTGAAAGATAGTAAAAAAAACGGAACGCGGGTGCCATCTTGAGCCCGCCCTGGTGTGCAGCCCAGGCAAGTTGTGCGCACCAAGGCACCCACCCTGGCCAAGGTGGGTCACGGGGTGGGTCCTAGGGTGGGTAACGGGGTGGGTACTAAGGTGCGTGCCAAGGTGGGTCATAGGGTGGGTGCCAAGGTGGGCACCAGGGTGGGTGTGCACCAACCCTAGCCAGGGTAGGTCACGGGGTGGTTGTCGGGGTGGGCGTCAAGGAGCCAAGGTGGGTGGCAAGTAGCCAAGTTGCGTGCCAAGGTGGGTGTCGGGGTGGGTGCCAAGGATCCAAGGTGGGTGCCAAGGAACCAAGGTGGGTGTCTGGGTGGGTGCCGAGGTGGGAGCCAGGGTGGGTCCCAAGGTGAGTGCAAAGGTGGGTGCCAGGGTCAAGGTGAGTGCCAATGTGGGTTCCAAGGTGCCAGGGTCAGGGTGAGTGCCAATGTGGGTTCAAAGGTGCTAAGTTGGGTGCGAGGTTGGGTGCGAGGGTGGGTGGGTGCCAAGGTGTGCTAGGTGGAAGCCCGGGTGGGTCGGCATCCCATGGGTGTCGAGTTGGGTGCCTGATGGGTGCTTCTTGTCAAGTTTTAGTCGTCGGGACTCATTTCGAGCCTTAGAGGTCGTTTCTTGTCCGGTTGCCCTGTCTTCGACCTGGGAACCCAATTTTGGTCCTCGGGTCCCATTTTTTTTTGTCTCGCATCCCACTTTTGGCCTGTGGCCTTTTCGGGGTCGATTCTCGTTTTGGGCATCAGAGCATGTTTCTTCTCCTAAAACCCAATATTTGTTTATTAAGTCTCGGAACACATTTTTGTTCTCGTGGACCCATCATGGGTCTTGGAACGCATTTGTGGTCCTTGGGTCCCATTTTGCATCCCGAAACTTGTGTTTTGGTGCTTGATCCCTATTTTGGGTGCCCACCTTGCACCAAGTGCGCACCCGGGGCAAACCGAGCGCCTTGGTGCACCGGGGCAAGATCGAGCGTGCACCCGAGGCGCCCCGAACATGCACCAAGGTGCACTCGGCCCACATGTGAGCGCAGGTCGTTGCGCCCGAGGTGGTGTGTGGGCACCGCGTTGCAGACGGGACACTGCACGCACACGACGCCCCCTCCAGGTGCACGCACGTAGGCCGGGCCGGGTGCACACCCGACGCCCTAGCAAGGTGCGCGCACCCGGGCAGGGCTCACACTTGGCGAACGGGGCGCACTTCGCGAGGGAGGGTGTGCACCTCGACGGGGGTGGGTGGCCGGGGTGGATTCGCACGTGGGTCGCGGTTTGCTAAGTACACACTGCGACAAGCTCATAACGGGTGCGATCATACCAGCGTTAGTGCACCGGATCCCATCAGAACTCCGCAGTTAAGCGCGCTTGGGCCGGAGTAGTACTGGGATGGGTGACCTCCCGGGAAGTCCCGGTGTTGCACCCTTTTTTAGTTTTTCGCCGGGCGTCGCAATGCTATTTGAATAAACCTTTTGCCCGTTTGCGTTCTCGTCGGGGCCGGGCCGGGCCGGGGTGCGCTGCCCGCACTACCGCGCGCGCGGGGGCGACACCGAGCGCGCACCCGAGGCGCCCCGAGCACACAGGCCACGGTGCAACCCGGGCGTTGTGCGCGCACCCCGGTGCGCCCGAGGTGCTGCGCGCGCACCCAGGTGAAATCGGTGTGCACCTCGGCCAGTGCGCGCTCGGTCGAGTCGCGCACGTTGGCCAAGGTGCACGGTGATGTTTCTTACTCTAAGGTTCCGCACCAGACGCCCGGGACAGGTGAGCGAAGCTGGGCGGGGCCGGGTGCGCGGCCGGGGCAGGTGCACGCAGCTGGAGAGAGCTTTGGAGCACACTTCGGAGCGCACCAATGATGCGCTCCATTCAAAAGTTTCCTGAAAAGGCAAAAAAAGTTGAGATTATAGAATTTCCCACTTGAGAGATTGTAAAAAAAAAAAATTTAAAATGAAGGAAACGCGGGTGCCAAGGTGTGCGCAGCCCAGCCCACCCTGGCGAAGGTGCACGCAAGGTGCGCACCCGAGGCAAACCGGACAATTAACCCAACTTTCGACTTCGCGCGCACCTTGGAGCGCACTTCGGAGCGCTCCTTGGTGCGCACCAATCTTGGGCACCTCGGAGTGCACCATGGCGCCCACCAAGGTGCGCACCCGGGGCAAACCGAGCTCCGACTTCGTGCGCACCTTGGAGCGCACGAAAGGTGCGCACCATGGCGCCCACCAAGGTGCGCAGCCCAGCCAAGGCGTGCGCATCAAGGTGCGCACCCTGGCGAAGGTGCGCACCCGGGGCAAACCGAGCTCCGACTTCGTGCGCACCTTGGAGCGCACAAAAGGTGCGCAACCCAGCCAAGGTGTGCGCACCCCGGTCAAACCGAGCTCCGAATCGTGCGCACCAGAGGTGCACGCCATCGTGCGCACCTTGGAGCACACTTCGGAGCCCTCCTTGGTGCGCGCCGATGTTGCGCACCTCGGAGCGCACCCGGGGAAAACAATGCAATTAACCCGACTTTCGACTTCGTGGGCACCTCGGAGCGCTCTCGGGTTCGCACCTCGGAGCACACCGAGGTGCGCACCTTTGATGCGCTGCCTTCACCAATTTCCAGAAAAGGCAAGAAAACATTGAGAAGGTGTGCGCACCGAGGTGCCCACCCTGGCGAAGGTGCACGCGAGGTGCGCACCCGGGGCAAACCGGGCTCCGACTTCGTGCATGCCGCACCTTGGAGCACACTTCGGAGCGCTCCTTGGTGCGCACCAGGGCGCGCAACCCAGCCGAGGTGCCCACCCCGGCGAAGGTGCACGCGAGGTGCGCACCCGGGGCAAACCGGGCTCCGACTTCGTGCACGCCATGGTGCCCACCGCGGCGAAGGTGCACGCGAGGTGCGCACCCGGGGCAAACCGGGCTCCGACTTCGTGCACGCCGCACCTTGGAGCACACTTCGGAGCGCTCCTTGGTGCGCACCATGGTGCCCACCAGGGCGCGCAACCCCGCCGAAGGTGCACGCGAGGTGCGCACCCGGGGCAAACCGGGCTCCGACTTCGTGCACGCCGCACCTTGGAGCACACTTCGGAGCGCTCCTTGGTGCGCACCATGGTGCCCACCAGGGCGCGCAACCCCGCCGAAGGTGCACGCGAGGTGCGCACCCGGGGCAAACCGGGCTCCGACTTCGTGCACGCCATGGTGCGCACCGCGGCGAAGGTGCGCACCCGGGGCAAACCGGGCTCCGACTTCGTGCACGCCGCACCTTGGAGCACACTTCGGAGCGCTCCTTGGTGCGCACCAGGGCGCGCAACCCAGCCGAGGTGCCCACCCCGGCGAAGGTGCACGCGAGGTGCGTACCCGGGGCAAACCGGGCTCCGACTTCGTGCACGCCGCACCTTGGAGCACACTTCGGAGCGCTCCTTGGTGCGCACCATGGTGCCCACCAGGCCGCGCAACCCAGCCAAGGTGTGCGCACCAAGGTGCACGCGAGGTGCGCACCCGGGGCAAACCGGGGTCCGACTTCGTGCACGCCGCACCTTGGAGCACACATCGGGGCGCTCCCGGGTTCGCACCGGCGTTGCGCACCGTGGTGGGCACCTCGGAGCACACCAAGGTGGGCAGCGAGGTGCGCACCTTTGATGCGATGCCTTCACTAATTTCCATAAAAGGCAAAAAAAAAACGAGATTTTAAAATTTCCGTTTTGAAAGATAGTGAGAAAAAGGGAATGCTGGTGCCATCTTGAGCCCGCCCTGGTGCGCAGCCCAGCCAAGGTGTGCGCACCAAGGTGCCCACCCTGGCGAAGGTGCGCGCCCGGGCAATTAACCCAACTTCCAACTTCGCGCGCGCCAGGGTGGGAGCGCACCCAACAACCGGGCCTGGGAAGAGCCAATGCGAGAAACCCCACCAAACGCTCTGACAAAAAAAGAGGGGGCGCTCCAGTAACCCCGCTTCGGAGCGCACCCTGGGCAAACCCAGCCAAGGTGCCCACCCCGGCCAAGGTGCAGGCGAGGTGCGCACCCGGGGCAAACCG
>NW_026729006.1:85000-102500 GCF_030272615.1 Cryptomeria japonica | reverse complement strand
CCGGAGCATGACGATGCAGAGTCTCGGTTCACAGGAGCCTGGGAAGAACATCCCGTACGGAACCCTTTACCCGAAAACATCCGAACCGCACATGCTCGCGACAGTCCTGCCGTTAGAGAATGCACCGTGCACGCGACCGAGTAAGGCCACTCAGAGACATCCATTTCCCAGGTATATGCCCCCTACGCACTTTTGGTGGCGCAACTCGCACGAACAGTCCCACCTCGACCCCGTAAACAAGCTTTTTTGCCTCGAAGAGTTCGTCGGAGACGAAGAAGCAACCTTCAGTGCAAACGTAGCACTCTTTTGTGCAACCGCCCAAACAACGCCCCCTCTACCCTCTGTCGAAACACTCGGCATTGCTGCTCCCTAAGGTGAGCTTCTCCTCATAGGCAATTCCGCTCTTATCCGGTCACGTTTGTGTGCCCGAATTTCGCAAGGCAACCTCCATGGGACATGGAAAAGACTCGAGAAGAGAGCTCGCTCACGGGAGAGAGAAGCCAAGGAGACCACGAGAGTGCTGAGAGTGGGACAGCGCTGAATAGGCGGGAGAAGCCTGCGCGTATAAACGGAGATATATATCCAATTGCAACGAAGGAACGTGCCAAAGATCGAGAACAATGGCAGAAATGCTAGTAACGTGCACTTCGGGACCAACGCATCACCGGAAGACAACCGCCAAACATCGAAAGAGTCGCGATGCTCCGCAACCTACGTGCAAAGCGGTCGCACACCGGGTAAGGGAGTGAGAGCCCCAAACATAGCTGGGCGAGGCGCTCACTCCGCTCTTTAATATCTCGTTAATACCGCCAAGGAAATGGCACAAGCACACACACACAAGCATCCTCGGAAGAGGACAGTTCGAGTGACAGGTCAAATCCAAGAGTTCCGAAGACTACCTCCAGGAACAATCGGGAACAAGACCGATTACAAGTCGTCGAGTCTGTTACTGGGCGAACACGAGATGCGCACAGGAAATCGATCAGCCCTCACAATGGCCCAAGGCCAGAGATCGGACTGCTACGATTTACCCCAACAATCATCGTGCCACTCTTCGCAGAGAGGTGATAGACGCCAACGAGCCCGCGCATAGCAATCGAGGTGTAAAAAGGGCGTTGAAGGCAGGAAGCCTGGACGAAAGAGGCTACGAGGTCACCTCGAAGCGGTCTAAGAATCGGGCGCACTTGGGGCGACTACCAGTGCCAACCCCTTATCCCGCGGTGCGTCCGACACACAGAAATTTCCAAGGCGGCCAAGGAGCCTCCCCGCATAGCAATCGGGGTGTGAGGTTACGGATGCAGCATTGATAGCAATCGAGGTGTGAGGCGAAGGATGCAGAAGTGAGAGCCGAGGGATGTAGCAGAGATAGCAATCGGGGTGTGTGATGCAGAAGAGATAGCAATCGAGGTGTGCGGTGGGAAGGGCCCAGCAGCCAGAATGCATGAAGCGACGGATGAAGCAGTGATGACAACCGGGCTGTGAGGAGAGGAGGGATGCAGCCAAGAAAGCAATCAGGGCTCGAGGCAAGGGATGCATCAAGGATAGCAATCATGTTGTGAGGCGAGATTCCAAAGGCTAAACGTGAGAGGCTGCAGGGTCGACTCAGAGAGGTCTATGCATGTGAGAGGCTGAAAGCAAGGTCGACTCGGAGCGGTCAATGCATCGGGCGCGCTTGGGGCGACTACCAGTGCCAACCCCTTATCCCGCGACGCGTCCGACAAAGAGAACGTTCCAAGGCGGCAGAGGAGGTTACCAGCCGAAGGATGCAGTAGCAATAACAGGTATAGTTCCGCGGCGGCCGAGAAGACTCACCGCATAGGAATCGGGATGCGAGGCGAGGGATGCGGCGGGAAGGCCCCGACGGCTAAACGGAAGAGGCTGCAGGGCCGCCTCGGAATGGTCCAAGCATCGGATGCGATTGGGACGACTACCAGTGCCAACCCCTTATCCCGCGATGCGTCCGATACACAGATAGTTCCAAGGCGGCCGAGGAGCCTCACCGCATATCAATCGGGGTGCGAGGCGAGGGATGGGGCGGGAAGGCCCCAACGGCTAGACGGAAGAGGCTTCAGGGCCACCTCGGAATGGTCCAAGCATCGGACGCGCTTGGGGCGACTGCCAGTGCCAACCCCTTATCCCGCGATGCGTCCGATACACAGATGGTTCCAAGGCGGCCGAGGAGCCTCACCGCATAGCAATCGGGGGTGCGAGGCGAGGGATGGGGCGGGAAGGCCCCAACGGCTAGACGGAAGAGGCTTCAGGGCCGCCTAGGAATGGTCCAAGCATCGGACACGCTTGGGGCGACTACCAGTGACAGCCCCCTATCCCGCGATGCGTCCGATACGAAGATGGTTCCAAGGCGGCCGAGGAGCCTCACCGCATAGCAATCGGGGTGCGAGGTGGGGGATGCGGCGAGATGGCCCCAACGGCTAGACGGAAGAGGCCACAGGGCCGCGTCGGAATAGTCCAAGCATCGGACGCGCTTGGGGCGACTACCAGTGACAACCCCTTATCCCGCGATGCGTCCGATACGAAGATAGTTCCAAGGCGGCCGAGGAGCCTCACCGCATAGCAATTGGGGTGCGAGGTGGGGGATGCGGCGAGATGGCCCCAACGGCTAGACGGAAGAGGCTGCAGGGCCGCCTCGGAATAGTCCAAGCATCGGACGCGCTTGGGGCCACTACCAGTGACAACCCCTTATCCCGCAATGCGTCCGATACGAAGATAGTTCCAAGGCGGCCGAAGAGCCTCACCGCATAGCAATCGGGGTGCGAGGTGGGGGATGCGGCGAGATGGCCCCAACGGCTAGACGGAAGAGGCCACAGGGCCGCCTCGGAATAGTCCAAGCATCGGACGCGCTTGGGGCGACTACCAGTGACAACCCCTTATCCCGCGATGCGTCCGATACGAAGATAGTTCCCAGGCGGCCGAGGAGCCTCACCGCATAGCAATCGGGGTGCGAGGCGAGGGATGCGGCGAGATGGCCCCAAAGGCTAGACGGAAGAGGCTGCAGGGCTGCCTCGGAATAGTCCAAGCATCGGACGCGCTTGGGGCGACTACCACTGCCAACCCCTTATCCCGCGATGCGTCCGATACACAGATAGTTCCGAGGCGGCCGAGGAGGTGGGGGATGCAGCGAGATGGCCCCAACGGCTAGACGGAAGAGGCTGCAGGGCCGCCTCGGAATAGTCCAAGCATCGGACGCGCTTGGGGCGACTACCAGTGACAACCCCTTATCCCGCGATGCGTCCGATACACAGATAGTTCCGAGGCGGCCAAGGAGCCTCACCGCATAGCAATCGTGGTGCGAGGTGGGGGATGCGGCGAGATGGCCCCAACGGCTAGACGGAAGAGGCTGCAGGGCCGCCTCGGAATGGTCCAAGCATCGGATGCGCTTGGGGCGACTACCACTGCCAACCCCTTATCCCGCGATGCGTCCGATACACAGATAGTTCCAAGGCGGCCGAGGAGCCTCACAGCATAGCAATCAGGGTGCGAGGCGAGGGATGCGGCGAGAAAGCCCCAACGGCTAGAGGGAAGAGGCTTCAGGTCCGCCTCGGAATGGTCCAAGCATCGGACGCGCTTGGGGCGACTACCAGTGACAACCCCTTATCCCGCGACGCGTCCGATACACAGATAGTTCCAAGGCGGCCGAGGAGCCTCACCGCATAGCAATCGGGGTGCGAGGCGAGGGATGCGGCGAGAAGGACCCAACGGCTACACGGAAGAGGCTTCGGGACGCCTCGGAATGGTCCAAGCATCGGACGCGCTTGGGGCGACTACCAGTGACAACCCCTTATCCCGCGACGCGTCCGATACACAGATAGTTCCAAGGCGGCCGAGGAGCCTCACCGCATAGCAATCGGGGTGCGAGGCGAGGGATGCGGCGAGAAGGACCCAACGGCTACACGGAAGAGGCTTCGGGGCCGCCTCGGAATGGTCCAAGCATCGGACGCGCTTGGGGCGACTACCAGTGACAACCCCTTATCCCGCGACGCGTCCGATACACAGATAGTTCCAAGGCGGCCGAGGAGCCTCACCGCATAGCAATCGGGGTGCGAGGCGAGGGATGCGGCGAGAAGGACCCAACGGCTAGACGGAAGAGGCTTCGGGTCCGCCTCGGAATGGTCCAAGCATCGGACGCGCTTGGGGCGACTACCAGTGACAACCCCTTATCCCGCGACGCGTCCGATACACAGATAGTTCCAAGGCGGCCGAGGAGCCTCACCGCATAGCAATCGGGGTGCGAGGCGAGGGATGCGGCGAGAAGGACCCAACGGCTAGACGGAAGAGGCTTCGGGTCCGCCTCGGAATGGTCCAAGCATCGGACGCGCTTGGGGCGACTACCAGTGACAACCCCTTATCCCGCGACGCGTCCGATACACAGATAGTTCCAAGGCGGCCGAGGAGCCTCACCGCATAGCAATCGGGGTGCGAGGCGAGGGATGCGGCGAGAAGGACCCAACGGCTAGACGGAAGAGGCTTCGGGTCCGCCTCGGAATGGTCCAAGCATCGGACGCACTTGGGGCGACTACCAGTGACAACCCCTTATCCCGCGACGCGTCCGATACACAGATAGTTCCGAGGCGGCCGAGGAGCCTCACCGCATAGCAATCGGGGTGCGAGGCGAAGGATGCGGCGAGAAGGACCCAACGGCTAGACGGAAGAGGCTTCGGGTCCGCCTCGGAATGGTCTAAGCATCGGACGCGCTTGGGGCGACTACCAGTGACAACCCCTTATCCCGCGACGCGTCCGATACACAGATAGTTCCAAGGCGGCCGAGGAGCCTCACCGCATAGCAATCGGGGTGCGAGGCGAGGGATGCGGCGAGAAGGACCCAACGGCTAGACGGAAGAGGCTTCAGGGCCGCCTCGGAATGGTCCAAGCATCGAACGCGCTTGGGGCGACTACCAGTGACAACCCCTTATCCCGCGACGCGTCCGATACACAGATAGTTCCGAGGCGGCCGAGGAGCCTCACCGCATAGCAATCGGGGTGCGAGGCGAGGGATGCGGCGAGAAGGACCCAACGGCTAGACGGAAGAGGCTTCAGGGCCGCCTCGGAATGGTCCAAGCATCGGACGCGCTTGGGGCGACTACCAGTGACAACCCCTTATCCCGCGACGCGTCCGATACACAGATAGTTCCGAGGCGGCCGAGGAGCCTCACCGCATAGCAATCGGGGTGCGAGGCGAGGGATGCGGCGAGAAGGACCCAACGGCTAGACGGAAGAGGCTTCAGGGCCGCCTCGGAATGGTCCAAGCATCGGACGCGCTTGGGGCGACTACCAATGACAACCCCTTATCCCGCGACGCGTCCGATACACAGATAGTTCCGAGGCGGCCGAGGAGCCTCACCGCATAGCAATCGGGGTGCGAGGCGAGGGATGCGGCGAGAAGGACCCAACGGCTAGACGGAAGAGGCTTCAGGGCCGCCTCGGAATGGTCCAAGCATCGGACGCGCTTGGGGCGACTACCAGTGACAACCCCTTATCCCGCGACGCGTCCGATACACAGATAGTTCCGAGGCGGCCGAGGAGCCTCACCGCATAGCAATCGGGGTGCGAGGCGAGGGATGCGGCGAGAAGGACCCAACGGCTAGACGGAAGAGGCTTCAGGGCCGCCTCGGAATGGTCCAAGCATCGGACGCGCTTGGGGCGACTACCGTTGCCAACCCCTTATCCCGCGATGCGTCTGATACACAGATAGTTCCGAGGCGGCCGAGGAGCCTCACCGCATAGCAATCGGGTTGTGAGGCAGATTATTGGGAAGGGAACCCCCTGGGATGCGGCTCAAGCAGTGCCCAAAGGGACTGGAATGCGGAATCACATCGAGAGACCCAAATGCTATACGAGGGCTCAAATCGAATTATCGATTTGGCCACGACATGGACGCATCGGAACGACTACCTTTGCCGAACCACTCGCAATTGCATCCATACCGAAACCAATAGACATTTCCGTTAGAGCCCTCGCATAGCATTCGGGAATCTCGCATGCCCCTCTAAATCGACCAATGCTGGCGCTCAATGAAAATCCGAGCGCTACCACCGTTCGAGCGCCAGCATTGGTCGAGTTAGAGGGGCACGGGGGAGAATGCTCCAGTCAACACCTCCCCTATATAAGTTATTTGTCCGATTCTCGCACAACCGTAGTCTGCCTCGTCGAATCAAACAACGGTCCCAGATTCCGACTTCCGTTCCGTAGAGACCCAAAAGCTAGATGGAGGCTCGCAAGAAAGAGAGTCGGCGCATAGCAATCGGGTTTCTCGAACGTTTAGGGACCGAGCTCACTTGCGGATAGGGCAAAATCCGCCAAGCAACCCAAAAGCTAGACGGGGGCTCGAATCGAATCGCCTAGGCGGCCACAACAACGACGTGTTGGATCGACTACCAGTGCCAAACCATTCAGCAAGACTAGTCTGTGTCGAGGCCGGATAGAGATTCTCAGAGAGCGCCCGCATAGCATTTAGGAGACCTGCCGCGTCCCTCACACTCGACAAATGGTGGTGCACGTTTATAAATCCGAGCGATCCCAACCCTTTCAAGCACCAACATCGGTCGAGATAGAGGGGCACGGAGGGGGCTGCGTGAGACAACACAGTCCCCTATATAAGTTATTTGTCCGATTCTCACACATCCGAAGAATGGTCATCAAATCGGACAACAGCCCAAACTTCCGACTTCCGTCCCAGAAAGCCCAAGAGCTATCTAAAACGTTCATGGCCGGAACTCGATCGCGGCTATACCAGTCCGCCAAGCAACCCAAAAGCTAGACTGGAGCTCTAGTCGAATCACCTCTGTGGCCATTGCAAGGACGTGTTGGAGCGACTACCATTGCCGAACCATTCCGCAGGTCGAGTCCATACCAAGGCCGCATAGAGATTCACGATGAGCTCCTGCATAGCAATCAGGAGACTTGCCGTGTCCATCACAATCGATAAATCCTGGTGCAAGATTTTTGCATCCGAGCGCTCCAACCAGTCGAGCACCAGCATCAATCGACATAAACGGGCACGGGGGGAGGATGCTCGAGAACACTACCTCCCCTATATAAGTTATTTGTCCGATTCTCAAGCAGCCGAAGTCTGGTCATCGAATCGGGTCAAAGACCACAACTTCCGACTTTACCCACAATGCAAGTCATCGAATCGAACATCGGCCCCCGAGTCGGACTCCATGCGTATGTCAGGTCATCGGACCCAAATTCCGCCTTCCTGCGCATGGCGGGCCATCAATATCAACTCGGTCATCGGACCCAAACTCCGCCTTTTTGCGTATGGCACGCCTTCAAATCGGTCATCGGACCCAAATTCCGCCTTCCTGTGCATGGCGGGCCATCAACATCAACTCGGTCATCGGACCCAAATTCCGCCTTTCTGCGCATGGCACGCCATCAACTCGGTCATCGGACCCAAATTCCGCCTTCCTGCGCATGGCAGGTCATCGGACACAAATTCAGACCTCGCCAATATGCCTACGTATCGAATCGGTCATCGGACCCAACTTCCGACTTCATCCATACTGTAGGGTCTTTGAGGTTGGCGCGGTGCGCTCAACCCAGGGAGTCGACCCATCGAAGCATACACCTCCCCTATATAAGCTATTTGTCCGATTCCCACACCTGTGTAGTTTGCACCTCTGACCAGGACATCGACCCCAACTTCCGAACTCGACTGCAACGACGGCACCAGCGCCTTGGTGCGCACCTTGCGACGCACAGTCCCAACATTCGCCTTCCTGCACATGGCAGGTCATCGGACCCAAATTCCGACCTCGCGAGTATGCCTACATATCGAATCGGTCATCGGACCCAACTTCCGACTTCATCCATACCGTAGGGTCTTTGAGGTTGGCGCGGTGCGCTCAACCCGGGGAGTCGACCCAACGAAGCATACACCTCCCCTATATAAGCTATTTGTCCGATTCCCACACCTGTGTAGTTTGCACCTCCGATCAAGACATCGACCCCAACTTCCGAACTCGCCTCCAACGACCGAACCAGCGCCTTGGTGCGCACCTTGCAACGCACAGTGCCAACATTCGCCTTCCTGCACGTGGCAGGTCATCGGACCCAAATTCCGACCTCGCGAGTATGCCTACATATCGAATCGGTCATCGGACCCAACTTCCGACTTCATCCATACCGTAGGGTCTTTGAGGTTGGCGCGGTGCGCTCAACCCGGGGAGTCGACCCAACGAAGCATACACCTCCCCTATATAAGCTATTTGTCCGATTCCCACACCTGTGTAGCTTGCACCTCCGATCAGGACATCGACCCCAACTTCCGAACTCGACTAAAAAGACCGCACCAGCGCCTTGGTGTGCACCTTGCAACGCACAGTGTCAACATTCGCCTTCCTGCACATGGCAGGTCATCGGACCCAAATTCCGACCTCATGAGCATACCTACTAATCGAATTGGTCATCGGACCCAACTTCCGACTTCATCCATACCGTAGGGTCTTTGAGGTTGGCGCGGTGCGCTCAACCTGGGGAGTCGACCCATCGAAGCATACACCTCCCCTATATAAGCTATTTGTCCGATTCCGACACCTGTGTAGTTTGCACCTCCGCTCAGGACATCGACCCCAACTTCCGAACTCGCCTGCAACGACCGAACCAGCGCCTTGGTGCGCACCAAAAGTGCGCACTTTTGGAGGGCACTTTTGTGCGCTCCAAAGGTGCGCACTTTTGGAGGGCACTTTTCTGCGCTCCAAAGGTGCGCACTTTTGGAGGGCACTTTTTGGAGGGCACTTTTCTGCGCTCCAAAGGTGCGCACTTTTGGAGGGCACTTTTTGGAGGGCACTTTTCTGCGCTCCAAAGGTGCGCACTTTTGGAGGGCACTTTTTGGAGGGCACTTTTCTGCGCTCCAAAGGTGCGCACTTTTGGAGGGCACTTTTTGGAGGGCACTTTTCTGCGCTCCAAAGGTGCGCACTTTTGGAGGGCACTTTTTGGAGGGCACTTTTCTGCGCTCCAAAGGTGCGCACTTTTGGAGGGCACTTTTCTGCGCTCCAAAGGTGCGCACTTTTGGAGGGCACTTTTTGGAGGGCACTTTTCTGCGCTCCAAAGGTGCGCACTTTTGGAGGGCACTTTTTGGAGGGCACTTTTCTGCGCTCCAAAGGTGCGCACTTTTGGAGGGCACTTTTTGGAGGGCACTTTTCTGCGCTCCAAAGGTGCGCACTTTTGGAGGGCACTTTTGTGCACTCCAAAGGTGCGCACTTTTGGAGGGCACTTTTCCTGTGCTCCAAAGGTGCACACCTAGGTGAGCACCTTCGACCACACCTTGTAGCACACCAAACTCTGACTTTCGACTTCATCCGCAATGCAGGGTCTTTGAGGTTGGCGCAATGCGCACAACCAGGGGAGTCGACCCATCAAACCCAACACCTCCCCTATATAAGCTATTTGTCTGATTCTCATACATGCGTAGCCTGCAGGAGCAATTAGGACATCGACCCCAACTTTCGGCTTCTAAACGAAAACAAGGTCTTTGAGGTTGGTGTAATGCGAACAACTAGGGGAGTCAACCCATCAAACCCAACACCTCCCCTATATAAGCTATTTGTCTGATTCTCATACATGTGTAGTCTACAGGAGCAATTAGGACATCGACCCCAACTTTTGACTTCTTAACGAAAACAAGGTCTTTGAGGTTGACGTAATGCGCACAACCAGGGGAGTCGACCCATCAAACCCAACACCTCCCCTATATAAGCTATTTGTCCGATTCTCATACATGTGTAGCCTGCAGGAGCCATTAGGACATTGACCCCAACTTTTGACTTCTTAACGAAAACAAGGTCTTTGAGGTTGGCGTAATGCGCACAACCAAGGGAGTTGACCCATCAAACCCAACACCTCCCCTATATAAGCTATTTGTCTGATTCTCATACATGTGTAGCCTGCAACAACGATTAGGACATCCACCCCAACTTCTGAATTCGTCTGCGTTGACCGCACCAAAGGTGCACGCCTTGGTGCTCACCAAAATCCGACTTCCGACTTCTTCTGCTATGCGGGGTCTTTGAGGTTGGCGCAGTGCGCACAACCAGGGGAGTCAACCCACCGAATGCAACACCTCCCCTATATAAGCTATTTGTCTGATTCTCATACATGCGTAGACTGCAGCAATGATTAGGACATCCACCCCAACTTTTGACTTCTTAAACAAGACAGGGTCTTTGAAGTTGGTGCAGTGCACACAACCAGGGGAGTCGACCCATCAAACGCAACACCTCCCCTATATAAAGCTATTTGTCCGATTCTCATACGTGTAGTCTGCAGCAGCGATTAGGACATCGACCCCAACTTCCGAATTCGTTTGCATTGACCGCACCAAAGGTGCACGCCTTGGTGTGCACCCTGGAGTGCACTTTGGTGCTCACCTCGGTGCACACTTTGGTGTGCACCTCGGTGTGCACCAAAGGTGCGCACCTTGGAGCGCACCAAAGGTGTACACTTTGGAGCGCACCACATAGGGTCTTTGAGAGGTTGGCGCAGTGCGCACACCAAGGTGGGTGTTGAGGTGCGTGCCGAGGTGGGTGGGTGCTAGGGTGCGCTCCATGGTGGGTGCCAGGGTGGGTGCGTGCTAGGGTGGATTCCAAAGAGGGTCATAGGGTGGGTGCCAAGGTGGGTTGGTGATATAGTGGGTTCAAAGGTGGGTACTAGGGTGGGTTCCAAGGTGGGTCACAAGTTGGGTGCCAGGATGCGTGGGTGTTAGGTTGGGTGCCAAGGTGGGCTCCTGCGTGGGTGGGTGCTAGGGTGGGTTTCAAGGTGGACGCGAGGGCGGGTGCCAAGGTGGGTAACAAGTTGGGTGTTAGGATGGGTGAGTGCTAGAGTGGGTGCCAAGGTGGGTGGGTGCTAAGGTGGATGCCAAGGTGGTTCACAGGGTGGGTGGGTTCTAGGGTGAGTTCCAAGGTGGGTCACAGGTTCAGTGCTAGGGTGGGTGTCAAGGCGGGTGTCGAGGTGCCTGGGTGCTAGGGTGTGGATGCCAATGTGGGTCATAGGGTGGGTACTAGGGTGGGCTGCAATGTGGGTGCCAAGGTGGGTAACATGCTCGGTGGGTTCTAAATTGGGTGCCAGGGTGGGTGTGCACCCACCTTGCCCGAGGTGGGTGCCAAGGTGCCAGTGTGGGTGGGTGCTAAGGTGGATGCCAAGGTGGGTGAGAAGGTGGGTGATAGGTTGAGTGGTAGGATGGGTGGGTGCCAAGATGGGTCACAGGGTGGGTGCAAGGGTGGGTAGGTGCTAGGGTTGGTGTCAGGGTGGGTGGGTGCTAGGTTGGGTTCCAAGGTGGGTGCGAGGGTGAGTGTCAAGGTGGGTCACAGGTTAGGTGCTAGGATGGGTGAGTGCTAGGGTGCAAAGGTGCCAGGGTGGGTGCTAGGATGGGTCGATGCTAGGGTGAGTGGCAAGGTGGGTCCACAAGTGTCAAGGTGGGTGCCGAGGTGGGTGCCAAGTCGGCGACTGCTATGGTGGATGCCAAGGTGGGTCACGGGGTGGGTGCCAAGTTGCTAGGTTGGGTTCCAAGGTGGGTGCCAACGTGGGTGCTAGGGTGCGTGGGTTAAAGGGTGTGTCACAACGTGGGTGCCAGGATGGGTGCGCACCCACACTGGCCAAGACGGGTGCGGGTGCAAGGTTGGGTTCCAAGCCCGGTCACAGGCTGGGTGCTAGGATGGGTGGGTGCCAAGGTGGGCACCAGGGTGGGTGCACCCACCCTGGCCAAGGTGGGTCACGGGGTGGGTCCTAGGGTGGGTAACGGGGTGGGTACTAAGGTGCGTGCCAAGGTGGGTCATAGGGTGGGTGCCAAGGTGGGCACCAGGGTGGGTGTGCACCAACCCTAGCCAGGGTAGGTCACGGGGTGGTTGTCGGGGTGGGCGTCAAGGAGCCAAGGTGGGTGGCAAGTAGCCAAGTTGCGTGCCAAGGTGGGTGTCGGGGTGGGTGCCAAGGATCCAAGGTGGGTGCCAAGGAACCAAGGTGGGTGTCTGGGTGGGTGCCGAGGTGGGAGCCAGGGTGGGTCCCAAGGTGAGTGCAAAGGTGGGTGCCAGGGTCAAGGTGAGTGCCAATGTGGGTTCCAAGGTGCCAGGGTCAGGGTGAGTGCCAATGTGGGTTCAAAGGTGCTAAGTTGGGTGCGAGGTTGGGTGCGAGGGTGGGTGGGTGCCAAGGTGTGCTAGGTGGAAGCCCGGGTGGGTCGGCATCCCATGGGTGTCGAGTTGGGTGCCTGATGGGTGCTTCTTGTCAAGTTTTAGTCGTCGGGACTCATTTCGAGCCTTAGAGGTCGTTTCTTGTCCGGTTGCCCTGTCTTCGACCTGGGAACCCAATTTTGGTCCTCGGGTCCCATTTTTTTTTGTCTCGCATCCCACTTTTGGCCTGTGGCCTTTTCGGGGTCGATTCTCGTTTTGGGCATCAGAGCATGTTTCTTCTCCTAAAACCCAATATTTGTTTATTAAGTCTCGGAACACATTTTTGTTCTCGTGGACCCATCATGGGTCTTGGAACGCATTTGTGGTCCTTGGGTCCCATTTTGCATCCCGAAACTTGTGTTTTGGTGCTTGATCCCTATTTTGGGTGCCCACCTTGCACCAAGTGCGCACCCGGGGCAAACCGAGCGCCTTGGTGCACCGGGGCAAGATCGAGCGTGCACCCGAGGCGCCCCGAACATGCACCAAGGTGCACTCGGCCCACATGTGAGCGCAGGTCGTTGCGCCCGAGGTGGTGTGTGGGCACCGCGTTGCAGACGGGACACTGCACGCACACGACGCCCCCTCCAGGTGCACGCACGTAGGCCGGGCCGGGTGCACACCCGACGCCCTAGCAAGGTGCGCGCACCCGGGCAGGGCTCACACTTGGCGAACGGGGCGCACTTCGCGAGGGAGGGTGTGCACCTCGACGGGGGTGGGTGGCCGGGGTGGATTCGCACGTGGGTCGCGGTTTGCTAAGTACACACTGCGACAAGCTCATAACGGGTGCGATCATACCAGCGTTAGTGCACCGGATCCCATCAGAACTCCGCAGTTAAGCGCGCTTGGGCCGGAGTAGTACTGGGATGGGTGACCTCCCGGGAAGTCCCGGTGTTGCACCCTTTTTTAGTTTTTCGCCGGGCGTCGCAATGCTATTTGAATAAACCTTTTGCCCGTTTGCGTTCTCGTCGGGGCCGGGCCGGGCCGGGGTGCGCTGCCCGCACTACCGCGCGCGCGGGGGCGACACCGAGCGCGCACCCGAGGCGCCCCGAGCACACAGGCCACGGTGCAACCCGGGCGTTGTGCGCGCACCCCGGTGCGCCCGAGGTGCTGCGCGCGCACCCAGGTGAAATCGGTGTGCACCTCGGCCAGTGCGCGCTCGGTCGAGTCGCGCACGTTGGCCAAGGTGCACGGTGATGTTTCTTACTCTAAGGTTCCGCACCAGACGCCCGGGACAGGTGAGCGAAGCTGGGCGGGGCCGGGTGCGCGGCCGGGGCAGGTGCACGCAGCTGGAGAGAGCTTTGGAGCACACTTCGGAGCGCACCAATGATGCGCTCCATTCAAAAGTTTCCTGAAAAGGCAAAAAAAGTTGAGATTATAGAATTTCCCACTTGAGAGATTGTAAAAAAAAAAAATTTAAAATGAAGGAAACGCGGGTGCCAAGGTGTGCGCAGCCCAGCCAAGGTGTGCGCACCAAGGCGCCCACCCTGGCGAAGGTGCACGCAAGGTGCGCACCCGAGGCAAACCGGACAATTAACCCAACTTTCGACTTCGCGCGCACCTTGGAGCGCACTTCGGAGCGCTCCTTGGTGCGCACCAATCTTGGGCACCTCGGAGTGCACCATGGCGCCCACCAAGGTGCGCACCCGGGGCAAACCGAGCTCCGACTTCGTGCGCACCTTGGAGCGCACGAAAGGTGCGCACCATGGCGCCCACCAAGGTGCGCAGCCCAGCCAAGGCGTGCGCATCAAGGTGCGCACCCTGGCGAAGGTGCGCACCCGGGGCAAACCGAGCTCCGACTTCGTGCGCACCTTGGAGCGCACAAAAGGTGCGCAACCCAGCCAAGGTGTGCGCACCCCGGTCAAACCGAGCTCCGAATCGTGCGCACCAGAGGTGCACGCCATCGTGCGCACCTTGGAGCACACTTCGGAGCCCTCCTTGGTGCGCGCCGATGTTGCGCACCTCGGAGCGCACCCGGGGAAAACAATGCAATTAACCCGACTTTCGACTTCGTGGGCACCTCGGAGCGCTCTCGGGTTCGCACCTCGGAGCACACCGAGGTGCGCACCTTTGATGCGCTGCCTTCACCAATTTCCAGAAAAGGCAAGAAAACATTGAGAAGGTGTGCGCACCGAGGTGCCCACCCTGGCGAAGGTGCACGCGAGGTGCGCACCCGGGGCAAACCGGGCTCCGACTTCGTGCACGCCGCACCTTGGAGCACACTTCGGAGCGCTCCTTGGTGCGCACCAGGGCGCGCAACCCAGCCGAGGTGCCCACCCCGGCGAAGGTGCACGCGAGGTGCGCACCCGGGGCAAACCGGGCTCCGACTTCGTGCACGCCATGGTGCCCACCGCGGCGAAGGTGCACGCGAGGTGCGCACCCGGGGCAAACCGGGCTCCGACTTCGTGCACGCCGCACCTTGGAGCACACTTCGGAGCGCTCCTTGGTGCGCACCATGGTGCCCACCAGGGCGCGCAACCCCGCCGAAGGTGCACGCGAGGTGCGCACCCGGGGCAAACCGGGCTCCGACTTCGTGCACGCCGCACCTTGGAGCACACTTCGGAGCGCTCCTTGGTGCGCACCATGGTGCCCACCAGGGCGCGCAACCCCGCCGAAGGTGCACGCGAGGTGCGCACCCGGGGCAAACCGGGCTCCGACTTCGTGCACGCCATGGTGCGCACCGCGGCGAAGGTGCGCACCCGGGGCAAACCGGGCTCCGACTTCGTGCACGCCGCACCTTGGAGCACACTTCGGAGCGCTCCTTGGTGCGCACCAGGGCGCGCAACCCAGCCGAGGTGCCCACCCCGGCGAAGGTGCACGCGAGGTGCGTACCCGGGGCAAACCGGGCTCCGACTTCGTGCACGCCGCACCTTGGAGCACACTTCGGAGCGCTCCTTGGTGCGCACCATGGTGCCCACCAGGCCGCGCAACCCAGCCAAGGTGTGCGCACCAAGGTGCACGCGAGGTGCGCACCCGGGGCAAACCGGGGTCCGACTTCGTGCACGCCGCACCTTGGAGCACACATCGGGGCGCTCCCGGGTTCGCACCGGCGTTGCGCACCGTGGTGGGCACCTCGGAGCACACCAAGGTGGGCAGCGAGGTGCGCACCTTTGATGCGATGCCTTCACTAATTTCCATAAAAGGCAAAAAAAAAACGAGATTTTAAAATTTCCGTTTTGAAAGATAGTGAGAAAAAGGGAATGCTGGTGCCATCTTGAGCCCGCCCTGGTGCGCAGCCCAGCCAAGGTGTGCGCACCAAGGTGCCCACCCTGGCGAAGGTGCGCGCCCGGGCAATTAACCCAACTTCCAACTTCGCGCGCGCCAGGGTGGGAGCGCACCCAACAACCGGGCCTGGGAAGAGCCAATGCGAGAAACCCCACCAAACGCTCTGACAAAAAAAGAGGGGGCGCTCCAGTAACCCCGCTTCGGAGCGCACCCTGGGCAAACCCAGCCAAGGTGCCCACCCCGGCCAAGGTGCAGGCGAGGTGCGCACCCGGGGCAAACCGGGCTCCGACAACGTGCACGCCGCACCTTGGAGCACACTTCGTAGCGCTCCCGGGTGCGCACCTCAGAGCACACCAAGGTGGGCAGCGAGGTGCGCACCTTTGATGCGCTGCCTTCACTAATTTCCAGAAAAGGCAAAAAAAAAAGGAGATTTTAAAATTTCCGTTTTGAAAGATAGTGAAAAAAACGGAACGCGCGTGCCATCTTGAGCCCGCCCTGGTGCGCAGCCCAGGTAAGGTGCCCACCCTGGCAAAGGTGCGCACCCGGGCAATTAACCCTACTTCCGACTTCGTGCGCGCCAGGGTGGCAACCGGGCCTCGGAAGAGCCAATGCGAGAAACCCCACCAAACGCTCCGACAAAAAAAGAGGCGGCGCTCCAATAACCCCGCTTCGGAGCGCAGCCGGGGCAAACCCAGCCAAGGTGCCCACCCCGACGAAGGTGCACGCGAGGTGCGCACCCGGGGCAAACCGGGCTCCGACAACGTGCACGCAGCACCTTGGAGCACACTTCGAAGCACTCCCGGGTGCCCACCGGCGTTGCGCACCGTGGTGGGCAGCGAGGTGCGCACCTTTGATGCGCTGCCTTCACTAATTTCCAGAAAAAGGCAAAAAAAAATGAGATTTTAAAATTTCCGTTTTGAAAGATAGTGAAAAAAAAGGAACGCGGGTGCCATCTTGAGCCCGCCCTGGTGCGCAGCCCAGGCAAGGCATGCGCACCAAGGTGCCCACCCGAGGTGCACACCCGGGGCAAACCGGGCTCCGACTTCGTGCAGGCCGCACCTTGGAGCACACTTCGGAGCGCTCCTTGGTGCGCACCATGGTGCCCACCAGGGCGCGCAACCCAGCCAAGGTCTGCACACCAAGGTGCCCACCCCGGCGAAGGTGCACGCGAGGTGCGCACCCGGGGCAAACCGGGCTCCGACTTCGTGCACGCCATGGTGCCCACCGCGGCGAAGGTGCACGCGAGGTGCGCACCCGGGGCAAACCGGGCTCCGACTTCGTGCACGCCGCACCTTGGAGCACACTTCGGAGCGCTCCTTGGTGCGCACCATGGTGCCCACCAGGGCGCGCAACCCAGCCAAGGTGTGCGCACCAAGGTGCACGCGAGGTGCGCACCCGGGGCAAACCGGGGTCCGACTTCGTGCACGCCGCACCTTGGAGCACACATCGGAGCGCTCCCAGGTTCGCACCAGCGTTGCGCACCTTTGATGCGCTGCCTTCACTAATTTCCAGAAAAGGCAAAAAAAAACGAGATTTTAAAATTTCCGTTCTGAAAGATAGTGAAAAAAACGGAACGCGGGTGCCATCTTGAGCCCTTCCTGGTGCGCAGCCCAGGCAAGTTGTGCGCACCAAGGTGCCCACCCTGGCGGAGGTGCGCGCCCGGGGCAATCCGGGCTCCGACTTCGTGCACTGCATGGTGCCCACCAAGGCGCGCAACCCAGCCAAGGTGCCCACCGCAGCGAAGGTGCACGCGAGGTGCGCACCCGAGGTGCACACCCGGGGCAAACCGGGCTCCGACTTCGTGCACGCCGCACCTTGGAGCACACTTCAGAGCGCTCCTTGGTGCGCACCAGGGCGCGCAACCCAACCAAGGTCTGCACACCAAGGTGCTCACCCCGGCGAAGGTGCACGCGAGGTGCGCACCCGGGGCAAACCGGGCTCGGACTTCGTGCACGCCGCACCTTGGAGCACACATCGGAGCGCTCCCGGGTTCGCACCAGCATTGCGCACCTTTGATGCGCTCCAATAACCCCACTTCGGAGCGCACCAGAAACCCCACTGGACGCTTGGGCAAAAATGTAATGCGCACCCGAAGCCCCTAC
>NW_026729006.1:60000-75000 GCF_030272615.1 Cryptomeria japonica | reverse complement strand
GAGGCGAGGGATGCGGCGGGAAGGCCCCGACGGCTAAACGGAAGAGGCTGCAGGGCCGCCTCGGAATGGTCCAAGCATCGGATGCGATTGGGACGACTACCAGTGCCAACCCCTTATCCCGCGATGCGTCCGATACACAGATAGTTCCAAGGCGGCCGAGGAGCCTCACCGCATATCAATCGGGGTGCGAGGCGAGGGATGGGGCGGGAAGGCCCCAACGGCTAGACGGAAGAGGCTTCAGGGCCACCTCGGAATGGTCCAAGCATCGGACGCGCTTGGGGCGACTGCCAGTGCCAACCCCTTATCCCGCGATGCGTCCGATACACAGATGGTTCCAAGGCGGCCGAGGAGCCTCACCGCATAGCAATCGGGGGTGCGAGGCGAGGGATGGGGCGGGAAGGCCCCAACGGCTAGACGGAAGAGGCTTCAGGGCCGCCTAGGAATGGTCCAAGCATCGGACACGCTTGGGGCGACTACCAGTGACAGCCCCCTATCCCGCGATGCGTCCGATACGAAGATGGTTCCAAGGCGGCCGAGGAGCCTCACCGCATAGCAATCGGGGTGCGAGGTGGGGGATGCGGCGAGATGGCCCCAACGGCTAGACGGAAGAGGCCACAGGGCCGCGTCGGAATAGTCCAAGCATCGGACGCGCTTGGGGCGACTACCAGTGACAACCCCTTATCCCGCGATGCGTCCGATACGAAGATAGTTCCAAGGCGGCCGAGGAGCCTCACCGCATAGCAATCGGGGTGCGAGGTGGGGGATGCGGCGAGATGGCCCCAACGGCTAGACGGAAGAGGCTGCAGGGCCGCCTCGGAATAGTCCAAGCATCGGACGCGCTTGGGGCCACTACCAGTGACAACCCCTTATCCCGCAATGCGTCCGATACGAAGATAGTTCCAAGGCGGCCGAAGAGCCTCACCGCATAGCAATCGGGGTGCGAGGTGGGGGATGCGGCGAGATGGCCCCAACGGCTAGACGGAAGAGGCCACAGGGCCGCCTCGGAATAGTCCAAGCATCGGACGCGCTTGGGGCGACTACCAGTGACAACCCCTTATCCCGCGATGCGTCCGATACGAAGATAGTTCCCAGGCGGCCGAGGAGCCTCACCGCATAGCAATCGGGGTGCGAGGCGAGGGATGCGGCGAGATGGCCCCAAAGGCTAGACGGAAGAGGCTGCAGGGCTGCCTCAGAATAGTCCAAGCATCGGACGCGCTTGGGGCGACTACCACTTCCAACCCCTTATCCCGCGATGCGTCCGATACACAGATAGTTCCGAGGCGGCCGAGGAGGTGGGGGATGCAGCGAGATGGCCCCAACGGCTAGACGGAAGAGGCTGCAGGGCCGCCTCGGAATAGTCCAAGCATCGGACGCGCTTGGGGCGACTACCAGTGACAACCCCTTATCCCGCGATGCGTCCGATACACAGATAGTTCCGAGGCGGCCAAGGAGCCTCACCGCATAGCAATCGTGGTGCGAGGTGGGGGATGCGGCGAGATGGCCCCAACGGCTAGACGGAAGAGGCTGCAGGGCCGCCTCGGAATGGTCCAAGCATCGGATGCGCTTGGGGCGACTACCACTGCCAACCCCTTATCCCGCGATGCGTCCGATACACAGATAGTTCCAAGGCGGCCGAGGAGCCTCACAGCATAGCAATCAGGGTGCGAGGCGAGGGATGCGGCGAGAAAGCCCCAACGGCTAGAGGGAAGAGGCTTCAGGTCCGCCTCGGAATGGTCCAAGCATCGGACGCGCTTGGGGCGACTACCAGTGACAACCCCTTATCCCGCGACGCGTCCGATACACAGATAGTTCCAAGGCGGCCGAGGAGCCTCACCGCATAGCAATCGGGGTGCGAGGCGAGGGATGCGGCGAGAAGGACCCAACGGCTACACGGAAGAGGCTTCGGGGCCGCCTCGGAATGGTCCAAGCATCGGACGCGCTTGGGGCGACTACCAGTGACAACCCCTTATCCCGCGACGCGTCCGATACACAGATAGTTCCAAGGCGGCCGAGGAGCCTCACCGCATAGCAATCGGGGTGCGAGGCGAGGGATGCGGCGAGAAGGACCCAACGGCTACACGGAAGAGGCTTCGGGGCCGCCTCGGAATGGTCCAAGCATCGGACGCGCTTGGGGCGACTACCAGTGACAACCCCTTATCCCGCGACGCGTCCGATACACAGATAGTTCCAAGGCGGCCGAGGAGCCTCACCGCATAGCAATCGGGGTGCGAGGCGAGGGATGCGGCGAGAAGGACCCAACGGCTAGACGGAAGAGGCTTCGGGTCCGCCTCGGAATGGTCCAAGCATCGGACGCGCTTGGGGCGACTACCAGTGACAACCCCTTATCCCGCGACGCGTCCGATACACAGATAGTTCCAAGGCGGCCGAGGAGCCTCACCGCATAGCAATCGGGGTGCGAGGCGAGGGATGCGGCGAGAAGGACCCAACGGCTAGACGGAAGAGGCTTCGGGTCCGCCTCGGAATGGTCCAAGCATCGGACGCGCTTGGGGCGACTACCAGTGACAACCCCTTATCCCGCGACGCGTCCGATACACAGATAGTTCCAAGGCGGCCGAGGAGCCTCACCGCATAGCAATCGGGGTGCGAGGCGAGGGATGCGGCGAGAAGGACCCAACGGCTAGACGGAAGAGGCTTCGGGTCCGCCTCGGAATGGTCCAAGCATCGGACGCGCTTGGGGCGACTACCAGTGACAACCCCTTATCCCGCGACGCGTCCGATACACAGATAGTTCCGAGGCGGCCGAGGAGCCTCACCGCATAGCAATCGGGGTGCGACGCGAAGGATGCGGCGAGAAGGACCCAACGGCTAGACGGAAGAGGCTTCGGGTCCGCCTCGGAATGGTCTAAGCATCGGACGCGCTTGGGGCGACTACCAGTGACAACCCCTTATCCCGCGACGCGTCCGATACACAGATAGTTCCAAGGCGGCCGAGGAGCCTCACCGCATAGCAATCGGGGTGCGAGGCGAGGGATGCGGCGAGAAGGACCCAACGGCTAGACGGAAGAGGCTTCAGGGCCGCCTCGGAATGGTCCAAGCATCGAACGCGCTTGGGGCGACTACCAGTGACAACCCCTTATCCCGCGACGCGTCCGATACACAGATAGTTCCGAGGCGGCCGAGGAGCCTCACCGCATAGCAATCGGGGTGCGAGGCGAGGGATGCGGCGAGAAGGACCCAACGGCTAGACGGAAGAGGCTTCAGGGCCGCCTCGGAATGGTCCAAGCATCGGACGCGCTTGGGGCGACTACCAGTGACAACCCCTTATCCCGCGACGCGTCCGATACACAGATAGTTCCGAGGCGGCCGAGGAGCCTCACCGCATAGCAATCGGGGTGCGAGGCGAGGGATGCGGCGAGAAGGACCCAACGGCTAGACGGAAGAGGCTTCAGGGCCGCCTCGGAATGGTCCAAGCATCGGACGCGCTTGGGGCGACTACCAATGACAACCCCTTATCCCGCGACGCGTCCGATACACAGATAGTTCCGAGGCGGCCGAGGAGCCTCACCGCATAGCAATCGGGGTGCGAGGCGAGGGATGCGGCGAGAAGGACCCAACGGCTAGACGGAAGAGGCTTCAGGGCCGCCTCGGAATGGTCCAAGCATCGGACGCGCTTGGGGCGACTACCAGTGACAACCCCTTATCCCGCGACGCGTCCGATACACAGATAGTTCCGAGGCGGCCGAGGAGCCTCACCGCATAGCAATCGGGGTGCGAGGCGAGGGATGCGGCGAGAAGGACCCAACGGCTAGACGGAAGAGGCTTCAGGGCCGCCTCGGAATGGTCCAAGCATCGGACGCGCTTGGGGCGACTACCGTTGCCAACCCCTTATCCCGCGATGCGTCTGATACACAGATAGTTCCGAGGCGGCCGAGGAGCCTCACCGCATAGCAATCGGGTTGCGAGGCAGATTATTGGGAAGGGAACCCCCTGGGATGCGGCTCAAGCAGTGCCCAAAGGGACTGGAATGCGGAATCACATCGAGAGACCCAAATGCTATACGAGGGCTCAAATCGAATTATCGATTTGGCCACGACATGGACGCATCGGAACGACTACCTTTGCCGAACCACTCGCAATTGCATCCATACCGAAACCAATAGACATTTCCGTTAGAGCCCTCGCATAGCATTCGGGAATCTCGCATGCCCCTCTAAATCGACCAATGCTGGCGCTCAATGAAAATCCGAGCGCTACCACCGTTCGAGCGCCAGCATTGGTCGAGTTAGAGGGGCACGGGGGAGAATGCTCCAGTCAACACCTCCCCTATATAAGTTATTTGTCCGATTCTCGCACAACCGTAGTCTGCCTCGTCGAATCAAACAACGGTCCCAGATTCCGACTTCCGTTCCGTAGAGACCCAAAAGCTAGATGGAGGCTCGCAAGAAAGAGAGTCGGCGCATAGCAATCGGGTTTCTCGAACGTTTAGGGACCGAGCTCACTTGCGGATAGGGCAAAATCCGCCAAGCAACCCAAAAGCTAGACGGGGGCTCGAATCGAATCGCCTAGGCGGCCACAACAACGACGTGTTGGATCGACTACCAGTGCCAAACCATTCAGCAAGACTAGTCTGTGTCGAGGCCGGATAGAGATTCTCAGAGAGCGCCCGCATAGCATTTAGGAGACCTGCCGCGTCCCTCACACTCGACAAATGGTGGTGCACGTTTATAAATCCGAGCGATCCCAACCCTTTCAAGCACCAACATCGGTCGAGATAGAGGGGCACGGAGGGGGCTGCGTGAGACAACACAGTCCCCTATATAAGTTATTTGTCCGATTCTCACACATCCGAAGAATGGTCATCAAATCGGACAACAGCCCAAACTTCCGACTTCCGTCCCAGAAAGCCCAAGAGCTATCTAAAACGTTCATGGCCGGAACTCGATCGCGGCTATACCAGTCCGCCAAGCAACCCAAAAGCTAGACTGGAGCTCTAGTCGAATCACCTCTGTGGCCATTGCAAGGACGTGTTGGAGCGACTACCATTGCCGAACCATTCCGCAGGTCGAGTCCATACCAAGGCCGCATAGAGATTCACGATGAGCTCCTGCATAGCAATCAGGAGACTTGCCGTGTCCATCACAATCGATAAATCCTGGTGCAAGATTTTTGCATCCGAGCGCTCCAACCAGTCGAGCACCAGCATCAATCGACATAAACGGGCACGGGGGGAGGATGCTCGAGAACACTACCTCCCCTATATAAGTTATTTGTCCGATTCTCAAGCAGCCGAAGTCTGGTCATCGAATCGGGTCAAAGACCACAACTTCCGACTTTACCCACAATGCAAGTCATCGAATCGAACATCGGCCCCCGAGTCGGACTCCATGCGTATGTCAGGTCATCGGACCCAAATTCCGCCTTCCTGCGCATGGCGGGCCATCAATATCAACTCGGTCATCGGACCCAAACTCCGCCTTTTTGCGTATGGCACGCCTTCAAATCGGTCATCGGACCCAAATTCCGCCTTCCTGTGCATGGCGGGCCATCAACATCAACTCGGTCATCGGACCCAAATTCCGCCTTTCTGCGCATGGCACGCCATCAACTCGGTCATCGGACCCAAATTCCGCCTTCCTGCGCATGGCAGGTCATCGGACACAAATTCAGACCTCGCCAATATGCCTACGTATCGAATCGGTCATCGGACCCAACTTCCGACTTCATCCATACTGTAGGGTCTTTGAGGTTGGCGCGGTGCGCTCAACCCAGGGAGTCGACCCATCGAAGCATACACCTCCCCTATATAAGCTATTTGTCCGATTCCCACACCTGTGTAGTTTGCACCTCTGACCAGGACATCGACCCCAACTTCCGAACTCGACTGCAACGACGGCACCAGCGCCTTGGTGCGCACCTTGCGACGCACAGTCCCAACATTCGCCTTCCTGCACATGGCAGGTCATCGGACCCAAATTCCGACCTCGCGAGTATGCCTACATATCGAATCGGTCATCGGACCCAACTTCCGACTTCATCCATACCGTAGGGTCTTTGAGGTTGGCGCGGTGCGCTCAACCCGGGGAGTCGACCCAACGAAGCATACACCTCCCCTATATAAGCTATTTGTCCGATTCCCACACCTGTGTAGTTTGCACCTCCGATCAAGACATCGACCCCAACTTCCGAACTCGCCTCCAACGACCGAACCAGCGCCTTGGTGCGCACCTTGCAACGCACAGTGCCAACATTCGCCTTCCTGCACGTGGCAGGTCATCGGACCCAAATTCCGACCTCGCGAGTATGCCTACATATCGAATCGGTCATCGGACCCAACTTCCGACTTCATCCATACCGTAGGGTCTTTGAGGTTGGCGCGGTGCGCTCAACCCGGGGAGTCGACCCAACGAAGCATACACCTCCCCTATATAAGCTATTTGTCCGATTCCCACACCTGTGTAGCTTGCACCTCCGATCAGGACATCGACCCCAACTTCCGAACTCGACTAAAAAGACCGCACCAGCGCCTTGGTGTGCACCTTGCAACGCACAGTGTCAACATTCGCCTTCCTGCACATGGCAGGTCATCGGACCCAAATTCCGACCTCATGAGCATACCTACTAATCGAATTGGTCATCGGACCCAACTTCCGACTTCATCCATACCGTAGGGTCTTTGAGGTTGGCGCGGTGCGCTCAACCTGGGGAGTCGACCCATCGAAGCATACACCTCCCCTATATAAGCTATTTGTCCGATTCCGACACCTGTGTAGTTTGCACCTCCGCTCAGGACATCGACCCCAACTTCCGAACTCGCCTGCAACGACCGAACCAGCGCCTTGGTGCGCACCAAAAGTGCGCACTTTTGGAGGGCACTTTTGTGCGCTCCAAAGGTGCGCACTTTTGGAGGGCACTTTTCTGCGCTCCAAAGGTGCGCACTTTTGGAGGGCACTTTTTGGAGGGCACTTTTCTGCGCTCCAAAGGTGCGCACTTTTGGAGGGCACTTTTTGGAGGGCACTTTTCTGCGCTCCAAAGGTGCGCACTTTTGGAGGGCACTTTTTGGAGGGCACTTTTCTGCGCTCCAAAGGTGCGCACTTTTGGAGGGCACTTTTTGGAGGGCACTTTTCTGCGCTCCAAAGGTGCGCACTTTTGGAGGGCACTTTTCTGCGCTCCAAAGGTGCGCACTTTTGGAGGGCACTTTTTGGAGGGCACTTTTCTGCGCTCCAAAGGTGCGCACTTTTGGAGGGCACTTTTTGGAGGGCACTTTTCTGCGCTCCAAAGGTGCGCACTTTTGGAGGGCACTTTTTGGAGGGCACTTTTCTGCGCTCCAAAGGTGCGCACTTTTGGAGGGCACTTTTGTGCACTCCAAAGGTGCGCACTTTTGGAGGGCACTTTTCCTGTGCTCCAAAGGTGCACACCTAGGTGAGCACCTTCGACCACACCTTGTAGCACACCAAACTCTGACTTTCGACTTCATCCGCAATGCAGGGTCTTTGAGGTTGGCGCAATGCGCACAACCAGGGGAGTCGACCCATCAAACCCAACACCTCCCCTATATAAGCTATTTGTCTGATTCTCATACATGCGTAGCCTGCAGGAGCAATTAGGACATCGACCCCAACTTTCGGCTTCTAAACGAAAACAAGGTCTTTGAGGTTGGTGTAATGCGAACAACTAGGGGAGTCAACCCATCAAACCCAACACCTCCCCTATATAAGCTATTTGTCTGATTCTCATACATGTGTAGTCTACAGGAGCAATTAGGACATCGACCCCAACTTTTGACTTCTTAACGAAAACAAGGTCTTTGAGGTTGACGTAATGCGCACAACCAGGGGAGTCGACCCATCAAACCCAACACCTCCCCTATATAAGCTATTTGTCCGATTCTCATACATGTGTAGCCTGCAGGAGCCATTAGGACATTGACCCCAACTTTTGACTTCTTAACGAAAACAAGGTCTTTGAGGTTGGCGTAATGCGCACAACCAAGGGAGTTGACCCATCAAACCCAACACCTCCCCTATATAAGCTATTTGTCTGATTCTCATACATGTGTAGCCTGCAACAACGATTAGGACATCCACCCCAACTTCTGAATTCGTCTGCGTTGACCGCACCAAAGGTGCACGCCTTGGTGCTCACCAAAATCCGACTTCCGACTTCTTCTGCTATGCGGGGTCTTTGAGGTTGGCGCAGTGCGCACAACCAGGGGAGTCAACCCACCGAATGCAACACCTCCCCTATATAAGCTATTTGTCTGATTCTCATACATGCGTAGACTGCAGCAATGATTAGGACATCCACCCCAACTTTTGACTTCTTAAACAAGACAGGGTCTTTGAAGTTGGTGCAGTGCACACAACCAGGGGAGTCGACCCATCAAACGCAACACCTCCCCTATATAAAGCTATTTGTCCGATTCTCATACGTGTAGTCTGCAGCAGCGATTAGGACATCGACCCCAACTTCCGAATTCGTTTGCATTGACCGCACCAAAGGTGCACGCCTTGGTGTGCACCCTGGAGTGCACTTTGGTGCTCACCTCGGTGCACACTTTGGTGTGCACCTCGGTGTGCACCAAAGGTGCGCACCTTGGAGCGCACCAAAGGTGTACACTTTGGAGCGCACCACATAGGGTCTTTGAGAGGTTGGCGCAGTGCGCACACCAAGGTGGGTGTTGAGGTGCGTGCCGAGGTGGGTGGGTGCTAGGGTGCGCTCCATGGTGGGTGCCAGGGTGGGTGCGTGCTAGGGTGGATTCCAAAGAGGGTCATAGGGTGGGTGCCAAGGTGGGTTGGTGATATAGTGGGTTCAAAGGTGGGTACTAGGGTGGGTTCCAAGGTGGGTCACAAGTTGGGTGCCAGGATGCGTGGGTGTTAGGTTGGGTGCCAAGGTGGGCTCCTGCGTGGGTGGGTGCTAGGGTGGGTTTCAAGGTGGACGCGAGGGCGGGTGCCAAGGTGGGTAACAAGTTGGGTGTTAGGATGGGTGAGTGCTAGAGTGGGTGCCAAGGTGGGTGGGTGCTAAGGTGGATGCCAAGGTGGTTCACAGGGTGGGTGGGTTCTAGGGTGAGTTCCAAGGTGGGTCACAGGTTCAGTGCTAGGGTGGGTGTCAAGGCGGGTGTCGAGGTGCCTGGGTGCTAGGGTGTGGATGCCAATGTGGGTCATAGGGTGGGTACTAGGGTGGGCTGCAATGTGGGTGCCAAGGTGGGTAACATGCTCGGTGGGTTCTAAATTGGGTGCCAGGGTGGGTGTGCACCCACCTTGCCCGAGGTGGGTGCCAAGGTGCCAGTGTGGGTGGGTGCTAAGGTGGATGCCAAGGTGGGTGAGAAGGTGGGTGATAGGTTGAGTGGTAGGATGGGTGGGTGCCAAGATGGGTCACAGGGTGGGTGCAAGGGTGGGTAGGTGCTAGGGTTGGTGTCAGGGTGGGTGGGTGCTAGGTTGGGTTCCAAGGTGGGTGCGAGGGTGAGTGTCAAGGTGGGTCACAGGTTAGGTGCTAGGATGGGTGAGTGCTAGGGTGCAAAGGTGCCAGGGTGGGTGCTAGGATGGGTCGATGCTAGGGTGAGTGGCAAGGTGGGTCCACAAGTGTCAAGGTGGGTGCCGAGGTGGGTGCCAAGTCGGCGACTGCTATGGTGGATGCCAAGGTGGGTCACGGGGTGGGTGCCAAGTTGCTAGGTTGGGTTCCAAGGTGGGTGCCAACGTGGGTGCTAGGGTGCGTGGGTTAAAGGGTGTGTCACAACGTGGGTGCCAGGATGGGTGCGCACCCACACTGGCCAAGACGGGTGCGGGTGCAAGGTTGGGTTCCAAGCCCGGTCACAGGCTGGGTGCTAGGATGGGTGGGTGCCAAGGTGGGCACCAGGGTGGGTGCACCCACCCTGGCCAAGGTGGGTCACGGGGTGGGTCCTAGGGTGGGTAACGGGGTGGGTACTAAGGTGCGTGCCAAGGTGGGTCATAGGGTGGGTGCCAAGGTGGGCACCAGGGTGGGTGTGCACCAACCCTAGCCAGGGTAGGTCACGGGGTGGTTGTCGGGGTGGGCGTCAAGGAGCCAAGGTGGGTGGCAAGTAGCCAAGTTGCGTGCCAAGGTGGGTGTCGGGGTGGGTGCCAAGGATCCAAGGTGGGTGCCAAGGAACCAAGGTGGGTGTCTGGGTGGGTGCCGAGGTGGGAGCCAGGGTGGGTCCCAAGGTGAGTGCAAAGGTGGGTGCCAGGGTCAAGGTGAGTGCCAATGTGGGTTCCAAGGTGCCAGGGTCAGGGTGAGTGCCAATGTGGGTTCAAAGGTGCTAAGTTGGGTGCGAGGTTGGGTGCGAGGGTGGGTGGGTGCCAAGGTGTGCTAGGTGGAAGCCCGGGTGGGTCGGCATCCCATGGGTGTCGAGTTGGGTGCCTGATGGGTGCTTCTTGTCAAGTTTTAGTCGTCGGGACTCATTTCGAGCCTTAGAGGTCGTTTCTTGTCCGGTTGCCCTGTCTTCGACCTGGGAACCCAATTTTGGTCCTCGGGTCCCATTTTTTTTTGTCTCGCATCCCACTTTTGGCCTGTGGCCTTTTCGGGGTCGATTCTCGTTTTGGGCATCAGAGCATGTTTCTTCTCCTAAAACCCAATATTTGTTTATTAAGTCTCGGAACACATTTTTGTTCTCGTGGACCCATCATGGGTCTTGGAACGCATTTGTGGTCCTTGGGTCCCATTTTGCATCCCGAAACTTGTGTTTTGGTGCTTGATCCCTATTTTGGGTGCCCACCTTGCACCAAGTGCGCACCCGGGGCAAACCGAGCGCCTTGGTGCACCGGGGCAAGATCGAGCGTGCACCCGAGGCGCCCCGAACATGCACCAAGGTGCACTCGGCCCACATGTGAGCGCAGGTCGTTGCGCCCGAGGTGGTGTGTGGGCACCGCGTTGCAGACGGGACACTGCACGCACACGACGCCCCCTCCAGGTGCACGCACGTAGGCCGGGCCGGGTGCACACCCGACGCCCTAGCAAGGTGCGCGCACCCGGGCAGGGCTCACACTTGGCGAACGGGGCGCACTTCGCGAGGGAGGGTGTGCACCTCGATGGGGGTGGGTGGCCGGGGTGGATTCGCACGTGGGTCGCGGTTTGCTAAGTACACACTGCGACAAGCTCATAACGGGTGCGATCATACCAGCATTAGTGCACCGGATCCCATCAGAACTCCGCAGTTAAGCGCGCTTGGGCCGGAGTAGTACTGGGATGGGTGACCTCCCGGGAAGTCCCGGTGTTGCACCCTTTTTTAGTTTTTCGCCGGGCGTCGCAATGCTATTTGAATAAACCTTTTGCCCGTTTGCGTTCTCGTCGGGGCCGGGCCGGGCCGGGGTGCGCTGCCCGCACTACCGCGCGCGCGGGGGCGACACCGAGCGCGCACCCGAGGCACCCCGAGCACACAGGCCACGGTGCAACCCGGGCGTTGTGCGCGCACCCCGGTGCGCCCGAGGTGCTGCGCGCGCACCCAGGTGAAATCGGTGTGCACCTCGGCCAGTGCGCGCTCGGTCGAGTCGCGCACGTTGGCCAAGGTGCACGGTGATGTTTCTTACTCTAAGGTTCCGCACCAGACGCCCGGGACAGGTGAGCGAAGCTGGGCGGGGCCGGGTGCGCGGCCGGGGCAGGTGCACGCAGCTGGAGAGAGCTTTGGAGCACACTTCGGAGCGCACCAATGATGCGCTCCATTCAAAAGTTTCCTGAAAAGGCAAAAAAAGTTGAGATTATAGAATTTCCCACTTGAGAGATTGTAAAAAAAAAAAATTTAAAATGAAGGAAACGCGGGTGCCAAGGTGTGCGCAGCCCAGCCAAGGTGTGCGCACCAAGGCGCCCACCCTGGCGAAGGTGCACGCAAGGTGCGCACCCGAGGCAAACCGGACAATTAACCCAACTTTCGACTTCGCGCGCACCTTGGAGCGCACTTCGGAGCGCTCCTTGGTGCGCACCAATCTTGGGCACCTCGGAGTGCACCATGGCGCCCACCAAGGTGCGCACCCGGGGCAAACCGAGCTCCGACTTCGTGCGCACCTTGGAGCGCACGAAAGGTGCGCACCATGGCGCCCACCAAGGTGCGCAGCCCAGCCAAGGCGTGCGCATCAAGGTGCGCACCCTGGCGAAGGTGCGCACCCGGGGCAAACCGAGCTCCGACTTCGTGCGCACCTTGGAGCGCACAAAAGGTGCGCAACCCAGCCAAGGTGTGCGCACCCCGGTCAAACCGAGCTCCGAATCGTGCGCACCAGAGGTGCACGCCATCGTGCGCACCTTGGAGCACACTTCGGAGCCCTCCTTGGTGCGCGCCGATGTTGCGCACCTCGGAGCGCACCCGGGGAAAACAATGCAATTAACCCGACTTTCGACTTCGTGGGCACCTCGGAGCGCTCTCGGGTTCGCACCTCGGAGCACACCGAGGTGCGCACCTTTGATGCGCTGCCTTCACCAATTTCCAGAAAAGGCAAGAAAACATTGAGAAGGTGTGCGCACCGAGGTGCCCACCCTGGCGAAGGTGCACGCGAGGTGCGCACCCGGGGCAAACCGGGCTCCGACTTCGTGCACGCCGCACCTTGGAGCACACTTCGGAGCGCTCCTTGGTGCGCACCATGGTGCCCACCAGGCCGCGCAACCCAGCCAAGGTGTGCGCACCAAGGTGCACGCGAGGTGCGCACCCGGGGCAAACCGGGGTCCGACTTCGTGCACGCCGCACCTTGGAGCACACATCGGGGCGCTCCCGGGTTCGCACCGGCGTTGCGCACCGTGGTGGGCACCTCGGAGCACACCAAGGTGGGCAGCGAGGTGCGCACCTTTGATGCGATGCCTTCACTAATTTCCATAAAAGGCAAAAAAAAAACGAGATTTTAAAATTTCCGTTTTGAAAGATAGTGAGAAAAAGGGAATGCTGGTGCCATCTTGAGCCCGCCCTGGTGCGCAGCCCAGCCAAGGTGTGCGCACCAAGGTGCCCACCCTGGCGAAGGTGCGCGCCCGGGCAATTAACCCAACTTCCAACTTCGCGCGCGCCAGGGTGGGAGCGCACCCAACAACCGGGCCTGGGAAGAGCCAATGCGAGAAACCCCACCAAACGCTCTGACAAAAAAAGAGGGGGCGCTCCAGTAACCCCGCTTCGGAGCGCACCCTGGGCAAACCCAGCCAAGGTGCCCACCCCGGCCAAGGTGCAGGCGAGGTGCGCACCCGGGGCAAACCGGGCTCCGACAACGTGCACGCCGCACCTTGGAGCACACTTCGTAGCGCTCCCGGGTGCGCACCTCAGAGCACACCAAGGTGGGCAGCGAGGTGCGCACCTTTGATGCGCTGCCTTCACTAATTTCCAGAAAAGGCAAAAAAAAAAGGAGATTTTAAAATTTCCGTTTTGAAAGATAGTGAAAAAAACGGAACGCGCGTGCCATCTTGAGCCCGCCCTGGTGCGCAGCCCAGGTAAGGTGCCCACCCTGGCAAAGGTGCGCACCCGGGCAATTAACCCTACTTCCGACTTCGTGCGCGCCAGGGTGGCAACCGGGCCTCGGAAGAGCCAATGCGAGAAACCCCACCAAACGCTCCGACAAAAAAAGAGGCGGCGCTCCAATAACCCCGCTTCGGAGCGCAGCCGGGGCAAACCCAGCCAAGGTGCCCACCCCGACGAAGGTGCACGCGAGGTGCGCACCCGGGGCAAACCGGGCTCCGACAACGTGCACGCAGCACCTTGGAGCACACTTCGAAGCACTCCCGGGTGCCCACCGGCGTTGCGCACCGTGGTGGGCAGCGAGGTGCGCACCTTTGATGCGCTGCCTTCACTAATTTCCAGAAAAAGGCAAAAAAAAATGAGATTTTAAAATTTCCGTTTTGAAAGATAGTGAAAAAAAAGGAACGCGGGTGCCATCTTGAGCCCGCCCTGGTGCGCAGCCCAGGCAAGGCATGCGCACCAAGGTGCCCACCCGAGGTGCACACCCGGGGCAAACCGGGCTCCGACTTCGTGCAGGCCGCACCTTGGAGCACACTTCGGAGCGCTCCTTGGTGCGCACCATGGTGCCCACCAGGGCGCGCAACCCAGCCAAGGTCTGCACACCAAGGTGCCCACCCCGGCGAAGGTGCACGCGAGGTGCGCACCCGGGGCAAACCGGGCTCCGACTTCGTGCACGCCATGGTGCCCACCGCGGCGAAGGTGCACGCGAGGTGCGCACCCGGGGCAAACCGGGCTCCGACTTCGTGCACGCCGCACCTTGGAGCACACTTCGGAGCGCTCCTTGGTGCGCACCATGGTGCCCACCAGGGCGCGCAACCCAGCCAAGGTGTGCGCACCAAGGTGCACGCGAGGTGCGCACCCGGGGCAAACCGGGGTCCGACTTCGTGCACGCCGCACCTTGGAGCACACATCGGAGCGCTCCCAGGTTCGCACCAGCGTTGCGCACCTTTGATGCGCTGCCTTCACTAATTTCCAGAAAAGGCAAAAAAAAACGAGATTTTAAAATTTCCGTTCTGAAAGATAGTGAAAAAAACGGAACGCGGGTGCCATCTTGAGCCCTTCCTGGTGCGCAGCCCAGGCAAGTTGTGCGCACCAAGGTGCCCACCCTGGCGGAGGTGCGCGCCCGGGGCAATCCGGGCTCCGACTTCGTGCACTGCATGGTGCCCACCAAGGCGCGCAACCCAGCCAAGGTGCCCACCGCAGCGAAGGTGCACGCGAGGTGCGCACCCGAGGTGCACACCCGGGGCAAACCGGGCTCCGACTTCGTGCACGCCGCACCTTGGAGCACACTTCAGAGCGCTCCTTGGTGCGCACCAGGGCGCGCAACCCAACCAAGGTCTGCACACCAAGGTGCTCACCCCGGCGAAGGTGCACGCGAGGTGCGCACCCGGGGCAAACCGGGCTCGGACTTCGTGCACGCCGCACCTTGGAGCACACATCGGAGCGCTCCCGGGTTCGCACCAGCATTGCGCACCTTTGATGCGCTCCAATAACCCCACTTCGGAGCGCACCAGAAACCCCACTGGACGCTTGGGCAAAAATGTAATGCGCACCCGAAGCCCCTACCCAGAAATCCCCAGTTCGGACATGGGGAGCTGCAACGGTAA
>NW_026729006.1:27500-50000 GCF_030272615.1 Cryptomeria japonica | reverse complement strand
AAGAGGCTGCAGGGCCGCCTCGGAATGGTCCAAGCATCGGATGCGATTGGGACGACTACCAGTGCCAACCCCTTATCCCGCGATGCGTCCGATACACAGATAGTTCCAAGGCGGCCGAGGAGCCTCACCGCATATCAATCGGGGTGCGAGGCGAGGGATGGGGCGGGAAGGCCCCAACGGCTAGACGGAAGAGGCTTCAGGGCCACCTCGGAATGGTCCAAGCATCGGACGCGCTTGGGGCGACTGCCAGTGCCAACCCCTTATCCCGCGATGCGTCCGATACACAGATGGTTCCAAGGCGGCCGAGGAGCCTCACCGCATAGCAATCGGGGGTGCGAGGCGAGGGATGGGGCGGGAAGGCCCCAACGGCTAGACGGAAGAGGCTTCAGGGCCGCCTAGGAATGGTCCAAGCATCGGACACGCTTGGGGCGACTACCAGTGACAGCCCCCTATCCCGCGATGCGTCCGATACGAAGATGGTTCCAAGGCGGCCGAGGAGCCTCACCGCATAGCAATCGGGGTGCGAGGTGGGGGATGCGGCGAGATGGCCCCAACGGCTAGACGGAAGAGGCCACAGGGCCGCGTCGGAATAGTCCAAGCATCGGACGCGCTTGGGGCGACTACCAGTGACAACCCCTTATCCCGCGATGCGTCCGATACGAAGATAGTTCCAAGGCGGCCGAGGAGCCTCACCGCATAGCAATCGGGGTGCGAGGTGGGGGATGCGGCGAGATGGCCCCAACGGCTAGACGGAAGAGGCTGCAGGGCCGCCTCGGAATAGTCCAAGCATCGGACGCGCTTGGGGCCACTACCAGTGACAACCCCTTATCCCGCAATGCGTCCGATACGAAGATAGTTCCAAGGCGGCCGAAGAGCCTCACCGCATAGCAATCGGGGTGCGACGTGGGGGATGCGGCGAGATGGCCCCAACGGCTAGACGGAAGAGGCCACAGGGCCGCCTCGGAATAGTCCAAGCATCGGACGCGCTTGGGGCGACTACCAGTGACAACCCCTTATCCCGCGATGCGTCCGATACGAAGATAGTTCCCAGGCGGCCGAGGAGCCTCACCGCATAGCAATCGGGGTGCGAGGCGAGGGATGCGGCGAGATGGCCCCAAAGGCTAGACGGAAGAGGCTGCAGGGCTGCCTCGGAATAGTCCAAGCATCGGACGCGCTTGGGGCGACTACCACTGCCAACCCCTTATCCCGCGATGCGTCCGATACACAGATAGTTCCGAGGCGGCCGAGGAGGTGGGGGATGCAGCGAGATGGCCCCAACGGCTAGACGGAAGAGGCTGCAGGGCCGCCTCGGAATAGTCCAAGCATCGGACGCGCTTGGGGCGACTACCAGTGACAACCCCTTATCCCGCGATGCGTCCGATACACAGATAGTTCCGAGGCGGCCAAGGAGCCTCACCGCATAGCAATCGTGGTGCGAGGTGGGGGATGCGGCGAGATGGCCCCAACGGCTAGACGGAAGAGGCTGCAGGGCCGCCTCGGAATGGTCCAAGCATCGGATGCGCTTGGGGCGACTACCACTGCCAACCCCTTATCCCGCGATGCGTCCGATACACAGATAGTTCCAAGGCGGCCGAGGAGCCTCACAGCATAGCAATCAGGGTGCGAGGCGAGGGATGCGGCGAGAAAGCCCCAACGGCTAGAGGGAAGAGGCTTCAGGTCCGCCTCGGAATGGTCCAAGCATCGGACGCGCTTGGGGCGACTACCAGTGACAACCCCTTATCCCGCGACGCGTCCGATACACAGATAGTTCCAAGGCGGCCGAGGAGCCTCACCGCATAGCAATCGGGGTGCGAGGCGAGGGATGCGGCGAGAAGGACCCAACGGCTACACGGAAGAGGCTTCGGGGCCGCCTCGGAATGGTCCAAGCATCGGACGCGCTTGGGGCGACTACCAGTGACAACCCCTTATCCCGCGACGCGTCCGATACACAGATAGTTCCAAGGCGGCCGAGGAGCCTCACCGCATAGCAATCGGGGTGCGAGGCGAGGGATGCGGCGAGAAGGACCCAACGGCTACACGGAAGAGGCTTCGGGGCCGCCTCGGAATGGTCCAAGCATCGGACGCGCTTGGGGCGACTACCAGTGACAACCCCTTATCCCGCGACGCGTCCGATACACAGATAGTTCCAAGGCGGCCGAGGAGCCTCACCGCATAGCAATCGGGGTGCGAGGCGAGGGATGCGGCGAGAAGGACCCAACGGCTAGACGGAAGAGGCTTCGGGTCCGCCTCGGAATGGTCCAAGCATCGGACGCGCTTGGGGCGACTACCAGTGACAACCCCTTATCCCGCGACGCGTCCGATACACAGATAGTTCCAAGGCGGCCGAGGAGCCTCACCGCATAGCAATCGGGGTGCGAGGCGAGGGATGCGGCGAGAAGGACCCAACGGCTAGACGGAAGAGGCTTCGGGTCCGCCTCGGAATGGTCCAAGCATCGGACGCGCTTGGGGCGACTACCAGTGACAACCCCTTATCCCGCGACGCGTCCGATACACAGATAGTTCCAAGGCGGCCGAGGAGCCTCACCGCATAGCAATCGGGGTGCGAGGCGAGGGATGCGGCGAGAAGGACCCAACGGCTAGACGGAAGAGGCTTCGGGTCCGCCTCGGAATGGTCCAAGCATCGGACGCGCTTGGGGCGACTACCAGTGACAACCCCTTATCCCGCGACGCGTCCGATACACAGATAGTTCCGAGGCGGCCGAGGAGCCTCACCGCATAGCAATCGGGGTGCGAGGCGAAGGATGCGGCGAGAAGGACCCAACGGCTAGACGGAAGAGGCTTCAGGGCCGCCTCGGAATGGTCCAAGCATCGGACGCGCTTGGGGCGACTACCAGTGACAACCCCTTATCCCGCGACGCGTCCGATACACAGATAGTTCCGAGGCGGCCGAGGAGCCTCACCGCATAGCAATCGGGGTGCGAGGCGAGGGATGCGGCGAGAAGGACCCAACGGCTAGACGGAAGAGGCTTCAGGGCCGCCTCGGAATGGTCCAAGCATCGGACGCGCTTGGGGCGACTACCAGTGACAACCCCTTATCCCGCGACGCGTCCGATACACAGATAGTTCCGAGGCGGCCGAGGAGCCTCACCGCATAGCAATCGGGGTGCGAGGCGAGGGATGCGGCGAGAAGGACCCAACGGCTAGACGGAAGAGGCTTCAGGGCCGCCTCGGAATGGTCCAAGCATCGGACGCGCTTGGGGCGACTACCAGTGACAACCCCTTATCCCGCGACGCGTCCGATACACAGATAGTTCCGAGGCGGCCGAGGAGCCTCACCGCATAGCAATCGGGGTGCGAGGCGAGGGATGCGGCGAGAAGGACCCAACGGCTAGACGGAAGAGGCTTCAGGGCCGCCTCGGAATGGTCCAAGCATCGGACGCGCTTGGGGCGACTACCAGTGACAACCCCTTATCCCGCGACGCGTCCGATACACAGATAGTTCCGAGGCGGCCGAGGAGCCTCACCGCATAGCAATCGGGGTGCGAGGCGAGGGATGCGGCGAGAAGGACCCAACGGCTAGACGGAAGAGGCTTCAGGGCCGCCTCGGAATGGTCCAAGCATCGGACGCGCTTGGGGCGACTACCGTTGCCAACCCCTTATCCCGCGATGCGTCTGATACACAGATAGTTCCGAGGCGGCCGAGGAGCCTCACCGCATAGCAATCGGGTTGCGAGGCAGATTATTGGGAAGGGAACCCCCTGGGATGCGGCTCAAGCAGTGCCCAAAGGGACTGGAATGCGGAATCACATCGAGAGACCCAAATGCTATACGAGGGCTCAAATCGAATTATCGATTTGGCCACGACATGGACGCATCGGAACGACTACCTTTGCCGAACCACTCGCAATTGCATCCATACCGAAACCAATAGACATTTCCGTTAGAGCCCTCGCATAGCATTCGGGAATCTCGCATGCCCCTCTAAATCGACCAATGCTGGCGCTCAATGAAAATCCGAGCGCTACCACCGTTCGAGCGCCAGCATTGGTCGAGTTAGAGGGGCACGGGGGAGAATGCTCCAGTCAACACCTCCCCTATATAAGTTATTTGTCCGATTCTCGCACAACCGTAGTCTGCCTCGTCGAATCAAACAACGGTCCCAGATTCCGACTTCCGTTCCGTAGAGACCCAAAAGCTAGATGGAGGCTCGCAAGAAAGAGAGTCGGCGCATAGCAATCGGGTTTCTCGAACGTTTAGGGACCGAGCTCACTTGCGGATAGGGCAAAATCCGCCAAGCAACCCAAAAGCTAGACGGGGGCTCGAATCGAATCGCCTAGGCGGCCACAACAACGACGTGTTGGATCGACTACCAGTGCCAAACCATTCAGCAAGACTAGTCTGTGTCGAGGCCGGATAGAGATTCTCAGAGAGCGCCCGCATAGCATTTAGGAGACCTGCCGCGTCCCTCACACTCGACAAATGGTGGTGCACGTTTATAAATCCGAGCGATCCCAACCCTTTCAAGCACCAACATCGGTCGAGATAGAGGGGCACGGAGGGGGCTGCGTGAGACAACACAGTCCCCTATATAAGTTATTTGTCCGATTCTCACACATCCGAAGAATGGTCATCAAATCGGACAACAGCCCAAACTTCCGACTTCCGTCCCAGAAAGCCCAAGAGCTATCTAAAACGTTCATGGCCGGAACTCGATCGCGGCTATACCAGTCCGCCAAGCAACCCAAAAGCTAGACTGGAGCTCTAGTCGAATCACCTCTGTGGCCATTGCAAGGACGTGTTGGAGCGACTACCATTGCCGAACCATTCCGCAGGTCGAGTCCATACCAAGGCCGCATAGAGATTCACGATGAGCTCCTGCATAGCAATCAGGAGACTTGCCGTGTCCATCACAATCGATAAATCCTGGTGCAAGATTTTTGCATCCGAGCGCTCCAACCAGTCGAGCACCAGCATCAATCGACATAAACGGGCACGGGGGGAGGATGCTCGAGAACACTACCTCCCCTATATAAGTTATTTGTCCGATTCTCAAGCAGCCGAAGTCTGGTCATCGAATCGGGTCAAAGACCACAACTTCCGACTTTACCCACAATGCAAGTCATCGAATCGAACATCGGCCCCCGAGTCGGACTCCATGCGTATGTCAGGTCATCGGACCCAAATTCCGCCTTCCTGCGCATGGCGGGCCATCAATATCAACTCGGTCATCGGACCCAAACTCCGCCTTTTTGCGTATGGCACGCCTTCAAATCGGTCATCGGACCCAAATTCCGCCTTCCTGTGCATGGCGGGCCATCAACATCAACTCGGTCATCGGACCCAAATTCCGCCTTTCTGCGCATGGCACGCCATCAACTCGGTCATCGGACCCAAATTCCGCCTTCCTGCGCATGGCAGGTCATCGGACACAAATTCAGACCTCGCCAATATGCCTACGTATCGAATCGGTCATCGGACCCAACTTCCGACTTCATCCATACTGTAGGGTCTTTGAGGTTGGCGCGGTGCGCTCAACCCAGGGAGTCGACCCATCGAAGCATACACCTCCCCTATATAAGCTATTTGTCCGATTCCCACACCTGTGTAGTTTGCACCTCTGACCAGGACATCGACCCCAACTTCCGAACTCGACTGCAACGACGGCACCAGCGCCTTGGTGCGCACCTTGCGACGCACAGTCCCAACATTCGCCTTCCTGCACATGGCAGGTCATCGGACCCAAATTCCGACCTCGCGAGTATGCCTACATATCGAATCGGTCATCGGACCCAACTTCCGACTTCATCCATACCGTAGGGTCTTTGAGGTTGGCGCGGTGCGCTCAACCCGGGGAGTCGACCCAACGAAGCATACACCTCCCCTATATAAGCTATTTGTCCGATTCCCACACCTGTGTAGTTTGCACCTCCGATCAAGACATCGACCCCAACTTCCGAACTCGCCTCCAACGACCGAACCAGCGCCTTGGTGCGCACCTTGCAACGCACAGTGCCAACATTCGCCTTCCTGCACGTGGCAGGTCATCGGACCCAAATTCCGACCTCGCGAGTATGCCTACATATCGAATCGGTCATCGGACCCAACTTCCGACTTCATCCATACCGTAGGGTCTTTGAGGTTGGCGCGGTGCGCTCAACCCGGGGAGTCGACCCAACGAAGCATACACCTCCCCTATATAAGCTATTTGTCCGATTCCCACACCTGTGTAGCTTGCACCTCCGATCAGGACATCGACCCCAACTTCCGAACTCGACTAAAAAGACCGCACCAGCGCCTTGGTGTGCACCTTGCAACGCACAGTGTCAACATTCGCCTTCCTGCACATGGCAGGTCATCGGACCCAAATTCCGACCTCATGAGCATACCTACTAATCGAATTGGTCATCGGACCCAACTTCCGACTTCATCCATACCGTAGGGTCTTTGAGGTTGGCGCGGTGCGCTCAACCTGGGGAGTCGACCCATCGAAGCATACACCTCCCCTATATAAGCTATTTGTCCGATTCCGACACCTGTGTAGTTTGCACCTCCGCTCAGGACATCGACCCCAACTTCCGAACTCGCCTGCAACGACCGAACCAGCGCCTTGGTGCGCACCAAAAGTGCGCACTTTTGGAGGGCACTTTTGTGCGCTCCAAAGGTGCGCACTTTTGGAGGGCACTTTTCTGCGCTCCAAAGGTGCGCACTTTTGGAGGGCACTTTTTGGAGGGCACTTTTCTGCGCTCCAAAGGTGCGCACTTTTGGAGGGCACTTTTTGGAGGGCACTTTTCTGCGCTCCAAAGGTGCGCACTTTTGGAGGGCACTTTTTGGAGGGCACTTTTCTGCGCTCCAAAGGTGCGCACTTTTGGAGGGCACTTTTTGGAGGGCACTTTTCTGCGCTCCAAAGGTGCGCACTTTTGGAGGGCACTTTTTGGAGGGCACTTTTCTGCGCTCCAAAGGTGCGCACTTTTGGAGGGCACTTTTCTGCGCTCCAAAGGTGCGCACTTTTGGAGGGCACTTTTTGGAGGGCACTTTTCTGCGCTCCAAAGGTGCGCACTTTTGGAGGGCACTTTTTGGAGGGCACTTTTCTGCGCTCCAAAGGTGCGCACTTTTGGAGGGCACTTTTTGGAGGGCACTTTTCTGCGCTCCAAAGGTGCGCACTTTTGGAGGGCACTTTTGTGCACTCCAAAGGTGCGCACTTTTGGAGGGCACTTTTCCTGTGCTCCAAAGGTGCACACCTAGGTGAGCACCTTCGACCACACCTTGTAGCACACCAAACTCTGACTTTCGACTTCATCCGCAATGCAGGGTCTTTGAGGTTGGCGCAATGCGCACAACCAGGGGAGTCGACCCATCAAACCCAACACCTCCCCTATATAAGCTATTTGTCTGATTCTCATACATGCGTAGCCTGCAGGAGCAATTAGGACATCGACCCCAACTTTCGGCTTCTAAACGAAAACAAGGTCTTTGAGGTTGGTGTAATGCGAACAACTAGGGGAGTCAACCCATCAAACCCAACACCTCCCCTATATAAGCTATTTGTCTGATTCTCATACATGTGTAGTCTACAGGAGCAATTAGGACATCGACCCCAACTTTTGACTTCTTAACGAAAACAAGGTCTTTGAGGTTGACGTAATGCGCACAACCAGGGGAGTCGACCCATCAAACCCAACACCTCCCCTATATAAGCTATTTGTCCGATTCTCATACATGTGTAGCCTGCAGGAGCCATTAGGACATTGACCCCAACTTTTGACTTCTTAACGAAAACAAGGTCTTTGAGGTTGGCGTAATGCGCACAACCAAGGGAGTTGACCCATCAAACCCAACACCTCCCCTATATAAGCTATTTGTCTGATTCTCATACATGTGTAGCCTGCAACAACGATTAGGACATCCACCCCAACTTCTGAATTCGTCTGCGTTGACCGCACCAAAGGTGCACGCCTTGGTGCTCACCAAAATCCGACTTCCGACTTCTTCTGCTATGCGGGGTCTTTGAGGTTGGCGCAGTGCGCACAACCAGGGGAGTCAACCCACCGAATGCAACACCTCCCCTATATAAGCTATTTGTCTGATTCTCATACATGCGTAGACTGCAGCAATGATTAGGACATCCACCCCAACTTTTGACTTCTTAAACAAGACAGGGTCTTTGAAGTTGGTGCAGTGCACACAACCAGGGGAGTCGACCCATCAAACGCAACACCTCCCCTATATAAAGCTATTTGTCCGATTCTCATACGTGTAGTCTGCAGCAGCGATTAGGACATCGACCCCAACTTCCGAATTCGTTTGCATTGACCGCACCAAAGGTGCACGCCTTGGTGTGCACCCTGGAGTGCACTTTGGTGCTCACCTCGGTGCACACTTTGGTGTGCACCTCGGTGTGCACCAAAGGTGCGCACCTTGGAGCGCACCAAAGGTGTACACTTTGGAGCGCACCACATAGGGTCTTTGAGAGGTTGGCGCAGTGCGCACACCAAGGTGGGTGTTGAGGTGCGTGCCGAGGTGGGTGGGTGCTAGGGTGCGCTCCATGGTGGGTGCCAGGGTGGGTGCGTGCTAGGGTGGATTCCAAAGAGGGTCATAGGGTGGGTGCCAAGGTGGGTTGGTGATATAGTGGGTTCAAAGGTGGGTACTAGGGTGGGTTCCAAGGTGGGTCACAAGTTGGGTGCCAGGATGCGTGGGTGTTAGGTTGGGTGCCAAGGTGGGCTCCTGCGTGGGTGGGTGCTAGGGTGGGTTTCAAGGTGGACGCGAGGGCGGGTGCCAAGGTGGGTAACAAGTTGGGTGTTAGGATGGGTGAGTGCTAGAGTGGGTGCCAAGGTGGGTGGGTGCTAAGGTGGATGCCAAGGTGGTTCACAGGGTGGGTGGGTTCTAGGGTGAGTTCCAAGGTGGGTCACAGGTTCAGTGCTAGGGTGGGTGTCAAGGCGGGTGTCGAGGTGCCTGGGTGCTAGGGTGTGGATGCCAATGTGGGTCATAGGGTGGGTACTAGGGTGGGCTGCAATGTGGGTGCCAAGGTGGGTAACATGCTCGGTGGGTTCTAAATTGGGTGCCAGGGTGGGTGTGCACCCACCTTGCCCGAGGTGGGTGCCAAGGTGCCAGTGTGGGTGGGTGCTAAGGTGGATGCCAAGGTGGGTGAGAAGGTGGGTGATAGGTTGAGTGGTAGGATGGGTGGGTGCCAAGATGGGTCACAGGGTGGGTGCAAGGGTGGGTAGGTGCTAGGGTTGGTGTCAGGGTGGGTGGGTGCTAGGTTGGGTTCCAAGGTGGGTGCGAGGGTGAGTGTCAAGGTGGGTCACAGGTTAGGTGCTAGGATGGGTGAGTGCTAGGGTGCAAAGGTGCCAGGGTGGGTGCTAGGATGGGTCGATGCTAGGGTGAGTGGCAAGGTGGGTCCACAAGTGTCAAGGTGGGTGCCGAGGTGGGTGCCAAGTCGGCGACTGCTATGGTGGATGCCAAGGTGGGTCACGGGGTGGGTGCCAAGTTGCTAGGTTGGGTTCCAAGGTGGGTGCCAACGTGGGTGCTAGGGTGCGTGGGTTAAAGGGTGTGTCACAACGTGGGTGCCAGGATGGGTGCGCACCCACACTGGCCAAGACGGGTGCGGGTGCAAGGTTGGGTTCCAAGCCCGGTCACAGGCTGGGTGCTAGGATGGGTGGGTGCCAAGGTGGGCACCAGGGTGGGTGCACCCACCCTGGCCAAGGTGGGTCACGGGGTGGGTCCTAGGGTGGGTAACGGGGTGGGTACTAAGGTGCGTGCCAAGGTGGGTCATAGGGTGGGTGCCAAGGTGGGCACCAGGGTGGGTGTGCACCAACCCTAGCCAGGGTAGGTCACGGGGTGGTTGTCGGGGTGGGCGTCAAGGAGCCAAGGTGGGTGGCAAGTAGCCAAGTTGCGTGCCAAGGTGGGTGTCGGGGTGGGTGCCAAGGATCCAAGGTGGGTGCCAAGGAACCAAGGTGGGTGTCTGGGTGGGTGCCGAGGTGGGAGCCAGGGTGGGTCCCAAGGTGAGTGCAAAGGTGGGTGCCAGGGTCAAGGTGAGTGCCAATGTGGGTTCCAAGGTGCCAGGGTCAGGGTGAGTGCCAATGTGGGTTCAAAGGTGCTAAGTTGGGTGCGAGGTTGGGTGCGAGGGTGGGTGGGTGCCAAGGTGTGCTAGGTGGAAGCCCGGGTGGGTCGGCATCCCATGGGTGTCGAGTTGGGTGCCTGATGGGTGCTTCTTGTCAAGTTTTAGTCGTCGGGACTCATTTCGAGCCTTAGAGGTCGTTTCTTGTCCGGTTGCCCTGTCTTCGACCTGGGAACCCAATTTTGGTCCTCGGGTCCCATTTTTTTTTGTCTCGCATCCCACTTTTGGCCTGTGGCCTTTTCGGGGTCGATTCTCGTTTTGGGCATCAGAGCATGTTTCTTCTCCTAAAACCCAATATTTGTTTATTAAGTCTCGGAACACATTTTTGTTCTCGTGGACCCATCATGGGTCTTGGAACGCATTTGTGGTCCTTGGGTCCCATTTTGCATCCCGAAACTTGTGTTTTGGTGCTTGATCCCTATTTTGGGTGCCCACCTTGCACCAAGTGCGCACCCGGGGCAAACCGAGCGCCTTGGTGCACCGGGGCAAGATCGAGCGTGCACCCGAGGCGCCCCGAACATGCACCAAGGTGCACTCGGCCCACATGTGAGCGCAGGTCGTTGCGCCCGAGGTGGTGTGTGGGCACCGCGTTGCAGACGGGACACTGCACGCACACGACGCCCCCTCCAGGTGCACGCACGTAGGCCGGGCCGGGTGCACACCCGACGCCCTAGCAAGGTGCGCGCACCCGGGCAGGGCTCACACTTGGCGAACGGGGCGCACTTCGCGAGGGAGGGTGTGCACCTCGATGGGGGTGGGTGGCCGGGGTGGATTCGCACGTGGGTCGCGGTTTGCTAAGTACACACTGCGACAAGCTCATAACGGGTGCGATCATACCAGCATTAGTGCACCGGATCCCATCAGAACTCCGCAGTTAAGCGCGCTTGGGCCGGAGTAGTACTGGGATGGGTGACCTCCCGGGAAGTCCCGGTGTTGCACCCTTTTTTAGTTTTTCGCCGGGCGTCGCAATGCTATTTGAATAAACCTTTTGCCCGTTTGCGTTCTCGTCGGGGCCGGGCCGGGCCGGGGTGCGCTGCCCGCACTACCGCGCGCGCGGGGGCGACACCGAGCGCGCACCCGAGGCACCCCGAGCACACAGGCCACGGTGCAACCCGGGCGTTGTGCGCGCACCCCGGTGCGCCCGAGGTGCTGCGCGCGCACCCAGGTGAAATCGGTGTGCACCTCGGCCAGTGCGCGCTCGGTCGAGTCGCGCACGTTGGCCAAGGTGCACGGTGATGTTTCTTACTCTAAGGTTCCGCACCAGACGCCCGGGACAGGTGAGCGAAGCTGGGCGGGGCCGGGTGCGCGGCCGGGGCAGGTGCACGCAGCTGGAGAGAGCTTTGGAGCACACTTCGGAGCGCACCAATGATGCGCTCCATTCAAAAGTTTCCTGAAAAGGCAAAAAAAGTTGAGATTATAGAATTTCCCACTTGAGAGATTGTAAAAAAAAAAAATTTAAAATGAAGGAAACGCGGGTGCCAAGGTGTGCGCAGCCCAGCCAAGGTGTGCGCACCAAGGCGCCCACCCTGGCGAAGGTGCACGCAAGGTGCGCACCCGAGGCAAACCGGACAATTAACCCAACTTTCGACTTCGCGCGCACCTTGGAGCGCACTTCGGAGCGCTCCTTGGTGCGCACCAATCTTGGGCACCTCGGAGTGCACCATGGCGCCCACCAAGGTGCGCACCCGGGGCAAACCGAGCTCCGACTTCGTGCGCACCTTGGAGCGCACGAAAGGTGCGCACCATGGCGCCCACCAAGGTGCGCAGCCCAGCCAAGGCGTGCGCATCAAGGTGCGCACCCTGGCGAAGGTGCGCACCCGGGGCAAACCGAGCTCCGACTTCGTGCGCACCTTGGAGCGCACAAAAGGTGCGCAACCCAGCCAAGGTGTGCGCACCCCGGTCAAACCGAGCTCCGAATCGTGCGCACCAGAGGTGCACGCCATCGTGCGCACCTTGGAGCACACTTCGGAGCCCTCCTTGGTGCGCGCCGATGTTGCGCACCTCGGAGCGCACCCGGGGAAAACAATGCAATTAACCCGACTTTCGACTTCGTGGGCACCTCGGAGCGCTCTCGGGTTCGCACCTCGGAGCACACCGAGGTGCGCACCTTTGATGCGCTGCCTTCACCAATTTCCAGAAAAGGCAAGAAAACATTGAGAAGGTGTGCGCACCGAGGTGCCCACCCTGGCGAAGGTGCACGCGAGGTGCGCACCCGGGGCAAACCGGGCTCCGACTTCGTGCACGCCGCACCTTGGAGCACACTTCGGAGCGCTCCTTGGTGCGCACCAGGGCGCGCAACCCAGCCGAGGTGCCCACCCCGGCGAAGGTGCACGCGAGGTGCGCACCCGGGGCAAACCGGGCTCCGACTTCGTGCACGCCATGGTGCCCACCGCGGCGAAGGTGCACGCGAGGTGCGCACCCGGGGCAAACCGGGCTCCGACTTCGTGCACGCCGCACCTTGGAGCACACTTCGGAGCGCTCCTTGGTGCGCACCATGGTGCCCACCAGGGCGCGCAACCCCGCCGAAGGTGCACGCGAGGTGCGCACCCGGGGCAAACCGGGCTCCGACTTCGTGCACGCCGCACCTTGGAGCACACTTCGGAGCGCTCCTTGGTGCGCACCATGGTGCCCACCAGGGCGCGCAACCCCGCCGAAGGTGCACGCGAGGTGCGCACCCGGGGCAAACCGGGCTCCGACTTCGTGCACGCCATGGTGCGCACCGCGGCGAAGGTGCGCACCCGGGGCAAACCGGGCTCCGACTTCGTGCACGCCGCACCTTGGAGCACACTTCGGAGCGCTCCTTGGTGCGCACCAGGGCGCGCAACCCAGCCGAGGTGCCCACCCCGGCGAAGGTGCACGCGAGGTGCGTACCCGAGGCAAACCGGGCTCCGACTTCGTGCACGCCGCACCTTGGAGCACACTTCGGAGCGCTCCTTGGTGCGCACCATGGTGCCCACCAGGCCGCGCAACCCAGCCAAGGTGTGCGCACCAAGGTGCACGCGAGGTGCGCACCCGGGGCAAACCGGGGTCCGACTTCGTGCACGCCGCACCTTGGAGCACACATCGGGGCGCTCCCGGGTTCGCACCGGCGTTGCGCACCGTGGTGGGCACCTCGGAGCACACCAAGGTGGGCAGCGAGGTGCGCACCTTTGATGCGATGCCTTCACTAATTTCCATAAAAGGCAAAAAAAAAACGAGATTTTAAAATTTCCGTTTTGAAAGATAGTGAGAAAAAGGGAATGCTGGTGCCATCTTGAGCCCGCCCTGGTGCGCAGCCCAGCCAAGGTGTGCGCACCAAGGTGCCCACCCTGGCGAAGGTGCGCGCCCGGGCAATTAACCCAACTTCCAACTTCGCGCGCGCCAGGGTGGGAGCGCACCCAACAACCGGGCCTGGGAAGAGCCAATGCGAGAAACCCCACCAAACGCTCTGACAAAAAAAGAGGGGGCGCTCCAGTAACCCCGCTTCGGAGCGCACCCTGGGCAAACCCAGCCAAGGTGCCCACCCCGGCCAAGGTGCAGGCGAGGTGCGCACCCGGGGCAAACCGGGCTCCGACAACGTGCACGCCGCACCTTGGAGCACACTTCGTAGCGCTCCCGGGTGCGCACCTCAGAGCACACCAAGGTGGGCAGCGAGGTGCGCACCTTTGATGCGCTGCCTTCACTAATTTCCAGAAAAGGCAAAAAAAAAAGGAGATTTTAAAATTTCCGTTTTGAAAGATAGTGAAAAAAACGGAACGCGCGTGCCATCTTGAGCCCGCCCTGGTGCGCAGCCCAGGTAAGGTGCCCACCCTGGCAAAGGTGCGCACCCGGGCAATTAACCCTACTTCCGACTTCGTGCGCGCCAGGGTGGCAACCGGGCCTCGGAAGAGCCAATGCGAGAAACCCCACCAAACGCTCCGACAAAAAAAGAGGCGGCGCTCCAATAACCCCGCTTCGGAGCGCAGCCGGGGCAAACCCAGCCAAGGTGCCCACCCCGACGAAGGTGCACGCGAGGTGCGCACCCGGGGCAAACCGGGCTCCGACAACGTGCACGCAGCACCTTGGAGCACACTTCGAAGCACTCCCGGGTGCCCACCGGCGTTGCGCACCGTGGTGGGCAGCGAGGTGCGCACCTTTGATGCGCTGCCTTCACTAATTTCCAGAAAAAGGCAAAAAAAAATGAGATTTTAAAATTTCCATTTTGAAAGATAGTGAAAAAAAAGGAACGCGGGTGCCATCTTGAGCCCGCCCTGGTGCGCAGCCCAGGCAAGGCATGCGCACCAAGGTGCCCACCCGAGGTGCACACCCGGGGCAAACCGGGCTCCGACTTCGTGCAGGCCGCACCTTGGAGCACACTTCGGAGCGCTCCTTGGTGCGCACCATGGTGCCCACCAGGGCGCGCAACCCAGCCAAGGTCTGCACACCAAGGTGCCCACCCCGGCGAAGGTGCACGCGAGGTGCGCACCCGGGGCAAACCGGGCTCCGACTTCGTGCACGCCATGGTGCCCACCGAGGCGAAGGTGCACGCGAGGTGCGCACCCGGGGCAAACCGGGCTCCGACTTCGTGCACGCCGCACCTTGGAGCACACTTCGGAGCGCTCCTTGGTGCGCACCATGGTGCCCACCAGGGCGCGCAACCCAGCCAAGGTGTGCGCACCAAGGTGCACGCGAGGTGCGCACCCGGGGCAAACCGGGGTCCGACTTCGTGCACGCCGCACCTTGGAGCACACATCGGAGCGCTCCCAGGTTCGCACCAGCGTTGCGCACCTTTGATGCGCTGCCTTCACTAATTTCCAGAAAAGGCAAAAAAAAACGAGATTTTAAAATTTCCGTTCTGAAAGATAGTGAAAAAAACGGAACGCGGGTGCCATCTTGAGCCCTTCCTGGTGCGCAGCCCAGGCAAGTTGTGCGCACCAAGGTGCCCACCCTGGCGGAGGTGCGCGCCCGGGGCAATCCGGGCTCCGACTTCGTGCACTGCATGGTGCCCACCAAGGCGCGCAACCCAGCCAAGGTGCCCACCGCAGCGAAGGTGCACGCGAGGTGCGCACGCGAGGTGCACACCCGGGGCAAACCGGGCTCCGACTTCGTGCACGCCGCACCTTGGAGCACACTTCAGAGCGCTCCTTGGTGCGCACCAGGGCGCGCAACCCAGCCGAGGTGCCCACCCCGGCGAAGGTGCACGCGAGGTGCGCACCCGGGGCAAACCGGGCTCCGACTTCGTGCACGCCATGGTGCCCACCGCGGCGAAGGTGCGCACCCGGGGCAAACCGGGCTCCGACTTCGTGCACGCCGCACCTTGGAGCACACTTCGGAGCGCTCCTTGGTGCGCACCATGGTGCCCACCAGGCCGCGCAACCCAGCCAAGGTGTGCGCACCAAGGTGCACGCGAGGTGCGCACCCGGGGCAAACCGGGGTCCGACTTCGTGCACGCCGCACCTTGGAGCACACATCGGGGCGCTCCCGGGTTCGCACCGGCGTTGCGCACCGTGGTGGGCACCTCGGAGCACACCAAGGTGGGCAGCGAGGTGCGCACCTTTGATGCGATGCCTTCACTAATTTCCATAAAAGGCAAAAAAAAAACGAGATTTTAAAATTTCCGTTTTGAAAGATAGTGAGAAAAAGGGAATGCTGGTGCCATCTTGAGCCCGCCCTGGTGCGCAGCCCAGCCAAGGTTTGCGCACCAAGGTGCCCACCCTGGCGAAGGTGCGCGCCCGGGCAATTAACCCAACTTCCAACTTCGCGCGCGCCAGGGTGGGAGCGCACCCAACAACCGGGCCTGGGAAGAGCCAATGCGAGAAACCCCACCAAACTCTCTGACAAAAAAAGAGGGGGCGCTCCAGTAACCCCGCTTCGGAGCGCACCCTGGGCAAACCCAGCCAAGGTGCCCACCCCGGCCAAGGTGCAGGCGAGGTGCGCACCCGGGGCAAACCGGGCTCCGACAACGTGCACGCCGCACCTTGGAGCACACTTCGTAGCGCTCCCGGGTGCGCACCTCAGAGCACACCAAGGTGGGCAGCGAGGTGCGCACCTTTGATGCGCTGCCTTCACTAATTTCCAGAAAAGGCAAAAAAAAAAGGAGATTTTAAAATTTCCGTTTTGAAAGATAGTGAAAAAAACGGAACGCGCGTGCCATCTTGAGCCCGCCCTGGTGCGCAGCCCAGGTAAGGTGCCACCCTGGCAAAGGTGCGCACCCGGGCAATTAACCCTACTTCCGACTTCGTGCGCGCCAGGGTGGCAACCGGGCCTCGGAAGAGCCAATGCGAGAAACCCCACCAAACGCTCCGACAAAAAAAGAGGCGGCGCTCCAATAACCCCGCTTCGGAGCGCAGCCGGGGCAAACCAAGCCAAGGTGCCCACCCCGACGAAGGTGCACGCGAGGTGCGCACCCGGGGCAAACCGGGCTCCGACAACGTGCACGCAGCACCTTGGAGCACACTTCGAAGCACTCCCGGGTGCCCACCGGCGTTGCGCACCGTGGTGGGCAGCGAGGTGCGCACCTTTGATGCGCTGCCTTCACTAATTTCCAGAAAAAGGCAAAAAAAAATGAGATTTTAAAATTTCCGTTTTGAAAGATAGTGAAAAAAAAGGAACGCGGGTGCCATCTTGAGCCCGCCCTGGTGCGCAGCCCAGGCAAGGCATGCGCACCAAGGTGCCCACCCGAGGTGCACACCCGGGGCAAACCGGGCTCCGACTTCGTGCAGGCCGCACCTTGGAGCACACTTCGGAGCGCTCCTTGGTGCGCACCATGGTGCCCACCAGGGCGCACCCGAGGCAAACCGGGCTCCGACTTCGTGCACGCCGCACCTTGGAGCACACATCGGAGCGCTCCCAGGTTCGCACCAGCGTTGCGCACCTTTGATGCGCTGCCTTCACTAATTTCCAGAAAAGGCAAAAAAAAACGATATTTTAAAATTTCCGTTCTGAAAGATAGTGAAAAAAACGGAACGCGGGTGCCATCTTGAGCCCTTCCTGATGCGCAGCCCAGGCAAGTTGTGCGCACCAAGGTGCCCACCCTGGCGGAGGTGCGCGCCCGGGGCAAACCGGGCTCCGACTTCGTGCACTGCATGGTGCCCACCAAGGCGCGCAACCCAGCCAAGGTGCCCACCGCAGCGAAGGTGCACGCGAGGTGCGCACCCGAGGTGCACACCCGGGGCAAACCGGGCTCCGACTTCGTGCACGCCGCACCTTGGAGCACACTTCAGAGCGCTCCTTGGTACGCACCAGGGCGCGCAACCCAGCCAAGGTGCTCACCCCGGCGAAGGTGCACGCGAGGTGCGCACCCGGGGCAAACCGGGCTCGGACTTCGTGCACGCCGCACCTTGGAGCACACATCGGAGCGCTCCCGGGTTCGCACCAGCATTGCGCACCTTTGATGCGCTGCCTTCACTAATTTCCAGAAAAGGCAAAAAAAAGAAAAAAATGAGATTTTAAAATTTCCGTTTTGAAAGATAGTAAAAAAAACGGAACGCGGGTGCCATCTTGAGCCCGCCCTGGTGTGCAGCCCAGGCAAGTTGTGCGCACCAAGGCACCCACCCTGGCCAAGGTGGGTCACGGGGTGGGTCCTAGGGTGGGTAACGGGGTGGGTACTAAGGTGCGTGCCAAGGTGGGTCATAGGGTGGGTGCCAAGGTGGGCACCAGGGTGGGTGTGCACCAACCCTAGCCAGGGTAGGTCACGGGGTGGTTGTCGGGGTGGGCGTCAAGGAGCCAAGGTGGGTGGCAAGTAGCCAAGTTGCGTGCCAAGGTGGGTGTCGGGGTGGGTGCCAAGGATCCAAGGTGGGTGCCAAGGAACCAAGGTGGGTGTCTGGGTGGGTGCCGAGGTGGGAGCCAGGGTGGGTCCCAAGGTGAGTGCAAAGGTGGGTGCCAGGGTCAAGGTGAGTGCCAATGTGGGTTCCAAGGTGCCAGGGTCAGGGTGAGTGCCAATGTGGGTTCAAAGGTGCTAAGTTGGGTGCGAGGTTGGGTGCGAGGGTGGGTGGGTGCCAAGGTGTGCTAGGTGGAAGCCCGGGTGGGTCGGCATCCCATGGGTGTCGAGTTGGGTGCCTGATGGGTGCTTCTTGTCAAGTTTTAGTCGTCGGGACTCATTTCGAGCCTTAGAGGTCGTTTCTTGTCCGGTTGCCCTGTCTTCGACCTGGGAACCCAATTTTGGTCCTCGGGTCCCATTTTTTTTTGTCTCGCATCCCACTTTTGGCCTGTGGCCTTTTCGGGGTCGATTCTCGTTTTGGGCATCAGAGCATGTTTCTTCTCCTAAAACCCAATATTTGTTTATTAAGTCTCGGAACACATTTTTGTTCTCGTGGACCCATCATGGGTCTTGGAACGCATTTGTGGTCCTTGGGTCCCATTTTGCATCCCGAAACTTGTGTTTTGGTGCTTGATCCCTATTTTGGGTGCCCACCTTGCACCAAGTGCGCACCCGGGGCAAACCGAGCGCCTTGGTGCACCGGGGCAAGATCGAGCGTGCACCCGAGGCGCCCCGAACATGCACCAAGGTGCACTCGGCCCACATGTGAGCGCAGGTCGTTGCGCCCGAGGTGGTGTGTGGGCACCGCGTTGCAGACGGGACACTGCACGCACACGACGCCCCCTCCAGGTGCACGCACGTAGGCCGGGCCGGGTGCACACCCGACGCCCTAGCAAGGTGCGCGCACCCGGGCAGGGCTCACACTTGGCGAACGGGGCGCACTTCGCGAGGGAGGGTGTGCACCTCGACGGGGGTGGGTGGCCGGGGTGGATTCGCACGTGGGTCGCGGTTTGCTAAGTACACACTGCGACAAGCTCATAACGGGTGCGATCATACCAGCGTTAGTGCACCGGATCCCATCAGAACTCCGCAGTTAAGCGCGCTTGGGCCGGAGTAGTACTGGGATGGGTGACCTCCCGGGAAGTCCCGGTGTTGCACCCTTTTTTAGTTTTTCGCCGGGCGTCGCAATGCTATTTGAATAAACCTTTTGCCCGTTTGCGTTCTCGTCGGGGCCGGGCCGGGCCGGGGTGCGCTGCCCGCACTACCGCGCGCGCGGGGGCGACACCGAGCGCGCACCCGAGGCGCCCCGAGCACACAGGCCACGGTGCAACCCGGGCGTTGTGCGCGCACCCCGGTGCGCCCGAGGTGCTGCGCGCGCACCCAGGTGAAATCGGTGTGCACCTCGGCCAGTGCGCGCTCGGTCGAGTCGCGCACGTTGGCCAAGGTGCACGGTGATGTTTCTTACTCTAAGGTTCCGCACCAGACGCCCGGGACAGGTGAGCGAAGCTGGGCGGGGCCGGGTGCGCGGCCGGGGCAGGTGCACGCAGCTGGAGAGAGCTTTGGAGCACACTTCGGAGCGCACCAATGATGCGCTCCATTCAAAAGTTTCCTGAAAAGGCAAAAAAAGTTGAGATTATAGAATTTCCCACTTGAGAGATTGTAAAAAAAAAAAATTTAAAATGAAGGAAACGCGGGTGCCAAGGTGTGCGCAGCCCAGCCAAGGTGTGCGCACCAAGGCGCCCACCCTGGCGAAGGTGCACGCAAGGTGCGCACCCGAGGCAAACCGGACAATTAACCCAACTTTCGACTTCGCGCGCACCTTGGAGCGCACTTCGGAGCGCTCCTTGGTGCGCACCAATCTTGGGCACCTCGGAGTGCACCATGGCGCCCACCAAGGTGCGCACCCGGGGCAAACCGAGCTCCGACTTCGTGCGCACCTTGGAGCGCACGAAAGGTGCGCACCATGGCGCCCACCAAGGTGCGCAGCCCAGCCAAGGCGTGCGCATCAAGGTGCGCACCCTGGCGAAGGTGCGCACCCGGGGCAAACCGAGCTCCGACTTCGTGCGCACCTTGGAGCGCACAAAAGGTGCGCAACCCAGCCAAGGTGTGCGCACCCCGGTCAAACCGAGCTCCGAATCGTGCGCACCAGAGGTGCACGCCATCGTGCGCACCTTGGAGCACACTTCGGAGCCCTCCTTGGTGCGCGCCGATGTTGCGCACCTCGGAGCGCACCCGGGGAAAACAATGCAATTAACCCGACTTTCGACTTCGTGGGCACCTCGGAGCGCTCTCGGGTTCGCACCTCGGAGCACACCGAGGTGCGCACCTTTGATGCGCTGCCTTCACCAATTTCCAGAAAAGGCAAGAAAACATTGAGAAGGTGTGCGCACCGAAGTGCCCACCCTGGCGAAGGTGCACGCGAGGTGCGCACCCGGGGCAAACCGGGCTCCGACTTCGTGCACGCCGCACCTTGGAGCACACTTCGGAGCGCTCCTTGGTGCGCACCAGGGCGCGCAACCCAGCCGAGGTGCCCACCCCGGCGAAGGTGCACGCGAGGTGCGCACCCGGGGCAAACCGGGCTCCGACTTCGTGCACGCCATGGTGCCCACCGCGGCGAAGGTGCACGCGAGGTGCGCACCCGGGGCAAACCGGGCTCCGACTTCGTGCACGCCGCACCTTGGAGCACACTTCGGAGCGCTCCTTGGTGCGCACCATGGTGCCCACCAGGGCGCGCAACCCCGCCGAAGGTGCACGCGAGGTGCGCACCCGGGGCAAACCGGGCTCCGACTTCGTGCACGCCGCACCTTGGAGCACACTTCGGAGCGCTCCTTGGTGCGCACCATGGTGCCCACCAGGGCGCGCAACCCCGCCGAAGGTGCACGCGAGGTGCGCACCCGGGGCAAACCGGGCTCCGACTTCGTGCACGCCATGGTGCGCACCGCGGCGAAGGTGCGCACCCGGGGCAAACCGGGCTCCGACTTCGTGCACGCCGCACCTTGGAGCACACTTCGGAGCGCTCCTTGGTGCGCACCAGGGCGCGCAACCCAGCCGAGGTGCCCACCCCGGCGAAGGTGCACGCGAGGTGCGTACCCGGGGCAAACCGGGCTCCGACTTCGTGCACGCCGCACCTTGGAGCACACTTCGGAGCGCTCCTTGGTGCGCACCATGGTGCCCACCAGGCCGCGCAACCCAGCCAAGGTGTGCGCACCAAGGTGCACGCGAGGTGCGCACCCGGGGCAAACCGGGGTCCGACTTCGTGCACGCCGCACCTTGGAGCACACATCGGGGCGCTCCCGGGTTCGCACCGGCGTTGCGCACCGTGGTGGGCACCTCGGAGCACACCAAGGTGGGCAGCGAGGTGCGCACCTTTGATGCGATGCCTTCACTAATTTCCATAAAAGGCAAAAAAAAAACGAGATTTTAAAATTTCCGTTTTGAAAGATAGTGAGAAAAAGGGAATGCTGGTGCCATCTTGAGCCCGCCCTGGTGCGCAGCCCAGCCAAGGTGTGCGCACCAAGGTGCCCACCCTGGCGAAGGTGCGCGCCCGGGCAATTAACCCAACTTCCAACTTCGCGCGCGCCAGGGTGGGAGCGCACCCAACAACCGGGCCTGGGAAGAGCCAATGCGAGAAACCCCACCAAACGCTCTGACAAAAAAAGAGGGGGCGCTCCAGTAACCCCGCTTCGGAGCGCACCCTGGGCAAACCCAGCCAAGGTGCCCACCCCGGCCAAGGTGCAGGCGAGGTGCGCACCCGGGGCAAACCGGGCTCCGACAACGTGCACGCCGCACCTTGGAGCACACTTCGTAGCGCTCCCGGGTGCGCACCTCAGAGCACACCAAGGTGGGCAGCGAGGTGCGCACCTTTGATGCGCTGCCTTCACTAATTTCCAGAAAAGGCAAAAAAAAAAGGAGATTTTAAAATTTCCGTTTTGAAAGATAGTGAAAAAAACGGAACGCGCGTGCCATCTTGAGCCCGCCCTGGTGCGCAGCCCAGGTAAGGTGCCCACCCTGGCAAAGGTGCGCACCCGGGCAATTAACCCTACTTCCGACTTCGTGCGCGCCAGGGTGGCAACCGGGCCTCGGAAGAGCCAATGCGAGAAACCCCACCAAACGCTCCGACAAAAAAAGAGGCGGCGCTCCAATAACCCCGCTTCGGAGCGCAGCCGGGGCAAACCCAGCCAAGGTGCCCACCCCGACGAAGGTGCACGCGAGGTGCGCACCCGGGGCAAACCGGGCTCCGACAACGTGCACGCAGCACCTTGGAGCACACTTCGAAGCACTCCCGGGTGCCCACCGGCGTTGCGCACCGTGGTGGGCAGCGAGGTGCGCACCTTTGATGCGCTGCCTTCACTAATTTCCAGAAAAAGGCAAAAAAAAATGAGATTTTAAAATTTCCGTTTTGAAAGATAGTGAAAAAAAAGGAACGCGGGTGCCATCTTGAGCCCGCCCTGGTGCGCAGCCCAGGCAAGGCATGCGCACCAAGGTGCCCACCCGAGGTGCACACCCGGGGCAAACCGGGCTCCGACTTCGTGCAGGCCGCACCTTGGAGCACACTTCGGAGCGCTCCTTGGTGCGCACCATGGTGCCCACCAGGGCGCGCAACCCAGCCAAGGTCTGCACACCAAGGTGCCCACCCCGGCGAAGGTGCACGCGAGGTGCGCACCCGGGGCAAACCGGGCTCCGACTTCGTGCACGCCATGGTGCCCAC
>NW_026729006.1:0-17500 GCF_030272615.1 Cryptomeria japonica | reverse complement strand
TGTTACTGGGCGAACACGAGATGCGCACAGGAAATCGATCAGCCCTCACAATGGCCCAAGGCCAGAGATCGGACTGCTACGATTTACCCCAACAATCATCGTGCCACTCTTCGCAGAGAGGTGATAGACGCCAACGAGCCCGCGCATAGCAATCGAGGTGTAAAAAGGGCGTTGAAGGCAGGAAGCCTGGACGAAAGAGGCTACGAGGTCACCTCGAAGCGGTCTAAGAATCGGGCGCACTTGGGGCGACTACCAGTGCCAACCCCTTATCCCGCGGTGCGTCCGACACACAGAAATTTCCAAGGCGGCCAAGGAGCCTCCCCGCATAGCAATCGGGGTGTGAGGTTACGGATGCAGCATTGATAGCAATCGAGGTGTGAGGCGAAGGATGCAGAAGTGAGAGCCGAGGGATGTAGCAGAGATAGCAATCGGGGTGTGTGATGCAGAAGAGATAGCAATCGAGGTGTGCGGTGGGAAGGGCCCAGCAGCCAGAATGCATGAAGCGACGGATGAAGCAGTGATGACAACCGGGCTGTGAGGAGAGGAGGGATGCAGCCAAGAAAGCAATCAGGGCTCGAGGCAAGGGATGCATCAAGGATAGCAATCATGTTGTGAGGCGAGATTCCAAAGGCTAAACGTGAGAGGCTGCAGGGTCGACTCAGAGAGGTCTATGCATGTGAGAGGCTGAAAGCAAGGTCGACTCGGAGCGGTCTATGCATCGGGCGCGCTTGGGGCGACTACCAGTGCCAACCCCTTATCCCGCGACGCGTCCGACAAAGAGAACGTTCCAAGGCGGCAGAGGAGGTTACCAGCCGAAGGATGCAGTAGCAATAACAGGTATAGTTCCGCGGCGGCCGAGAAGACTCACCGCATAGGAATCGGGATGCGAGGCGAGGGATGCGGCGGGAAGGCCCCGACGGCTAAACGGAAGAGGCTGCAGGGCCGCCTCGGAATGGTCCAAGCATCGGATGCGATTGGGACGACTACCAGTGCCAACCCCTTATCCCGCGATGCGTCCGATACACAGATAGTTCCAAGGCGGCCGAGGAGCCTCACCGCATATCAATCGGGGTGCGAGGCGAGGGATGGGGCGGGAAGGCCCCAACGGCTAGACGGAAGAGGCTTCAGGGCCACCTCGGAATGGTCCAAGCATCGGACGCGCTTGGGGCGACTGCCAGTGCCAACCCCTTATCCCGCGATGCGTCCGATACACAGATGGTTCCAAGGCGGCCGAGGAGCCTCACCGCATAGCAATCGGGGGTGCGAGGCGAGGGATGGGGCGGGAAGGCCCCAACGGCTAGACGGAAGAGGCTTCAGGGCCGCCTAGGAATGGTCCAAGCATCGGACACGCTTGGGGCGACTACCAGTGACAGCCCCCTATCCCGCGATGCGTCCGATACGAAGATGGTTCCAAGGCGGCCGAGGAGCCTCACCGCATAGCAATCGGGGTGCGAGGTGGGGGATGCGGCGAGATGGCCCCAACGGCTAGACGGAAGAGGCCACAGGGCCGCGTCGGAATAGTCCAAGCATCGGACGCGCTTGGGGCGACTACCAGTGACAACCCCTTATCCCGCGATGCGTCCGATACGAAGATAGTTCCAAGGCGGCCGAGGAGCCTCACCGCATAGCAATCGGGGTGCGAGGTGGGGGATGCGGCGAGATGGCCCCAACGGCTAGACGGAAGAGGCTGCAGGGCCGCCTCGGAATAGTCCAAGCATCGGACGCGCTTGGGGCCACTACCAGTGACAACCCCTTATCCCGCAATGCGTCCGATACGAAGATAGTTCCAAGGCGGCCGAAGAGCCTCACCGCATAGCAATCGGGGTGCGAGGTGGGGGATGCGGCGAGATGGCCCCAACGGCTAGACGGAAGAGGCCACAGGGCCGCCTCGGAATAGTCCAAGCATCGGACGCGCTTGGGGCGACTACCAGTGACAACCCCTTATCCCGCGATGCGTCCGATACGAAGATAGTTCCCAGGCGGCCGAGGAGCCTCACCGCATAGCAATCGGGGTGCGAGGCGAGGGATGCGGCGAGATGGCCCCAAAGGCTAGACGGAAGAGGCTGCAGGGCTGCCTCGGAATAGTCCAAGCATCGGACGCGCTTGGGGCGACTACCACTGCCAACCCCTTATCCCGCGATGCGTCCGATACACAGATAGTTCCGAGGCGGCCGAGGAGGTGGGGGATGCAGCGAGATGGCCCCAACGGCTAGACGGAAGAGGCTGCAGGGCCGCCTCGGAATAGTCCAAGCATCGGACGCGCTTGGGGCGACTACCAGTGACAACCCCTTATCCCGCGATGCGTCCGATACACAGATAGTTCCGAGGCGGCCAAGGAGCCTCACCGCATAGCAATCGTGGTGCGAGGTGGGGGATGCGGCGAGATGGCCCCAACGGCTAGACGGAAGAGGCTGCAGGGCCGCCTCGGAATGGTCCAAGCATCGGATGCGCTTGGGGCGACTACCACTGCCAACCCCTTATCCCGCGATGCGTCCGATACACAGATAGTTCCAAGGCGGCCGAGGAGCCTCACAGCATAGCAATCAGGGTGCGAGGCGAGGGATGCGGCGAGAAAGCCCCAACGGCTAGAGGGAAGAGGCTTCAGGTCCGCCTCGGAATGGTCCAAGCATCGGACGCGCTTGGGGCGACTACCAGTGACAACCCCTTATCCCGCGACGCGTCCGATACACAGATAGTTCCAAGGCGGCCGAGGAGCCTCACCGCATAGCAATCGGGGTGCGAGGCGAGGGATGCGGCGAGAAGGACCCAACGGCTACACGGAAGAGGCTTCGGGGCCGCCTCGGAATGGTCCAAGCATCGGACGCGCTTGGGGCGACTACCAGTGACAACCCCTTATCCCGCGACGCGTCCGATACACAGATAGTTCCAAGGCGGCCGAGGAGCCTCACCGCATAGCAATCGGGGTGCGAGGCGAGGGATGCGGCGAGAAGGACCCAACGGCTACACGGAAGAGGCTTCGGGGCCGCCTCGGAATGGTCCAAGCATCGGACGCGCTTGGGGCGACTACCAGTGACAACCCCTTATCCCGCGACGCGTCCGATACACAGATAGTTCCAAGGCGGCCGAGGAGCCTCACCGCATAGCAATCGGGGTGCGAGGCGAGGGATGCGGCGAGAAGGACCCAACGGCTAGACGGAAGAGGCTTCGGGTCCGCCTCGGAATGGTCCAAGCATCGGACGCGCTTGGGGCGACTACCAGTGACAACCCCTTATCCCGCGACGCGTCCGATACACAGATAGTTCCAAGGCGGCCGAGGAGCCTCACCGCATAGCAATCGGGGTGCGAGGCGAGGGATGCGGCGAGAAGGACCCAACGGCTAGACGGAAGAGGCTTCGGGTCCGCCTCGGAATGGTCCAAGCATCGGACGCGCTTGGGGCGACTACCAGTGACAACCCCTTATCCCGCGACGCGTCCGATACACAGATAGTTCCAAGGCGGCCAAGGAGCCTCACCGCATAGCAATCGGGGTGCGAGGCGAGGGATGCGGCGAGAAGGACCCAACGGCTAGACGGAAGAGGCTTCGGGTCCGCCTCGGAATGGTCCAAGCATCGGACGCGCTTGGGGCGACTACCAGTGACAACCCCTTATCCCGCGACGCGTCCGATACACAGATAGTTCCGAGGCGGCCGAGGAGCCTCACCGCATAGCAATCGGGGTGCGAGGCGAAGGATGCGGCGAGAAGGACCCAACGGCTAGACGGAAGAGGCTTCGGGTCCGCCTCGGAATGGTCTAAGCATCGGACGCGCTTGGGGCGACTACCAGTGACAACCCCTTATCCCGCGACGCGTCCGATACACAGATAGTTCCAAGGCGGCCGAGGAGCCTCACCGCATAGCAATCGGGGTGCGAGGCGAGGGATGCGGCGAGAAGGACCCAACGGCTAGACGGAAGAGGCTTCAGGGCCGCCTCGGAATGGTCCAAGCATCGAACGCGCTTGGGGCGACTACCAGTGACAACCCCTTATCCCGCGACGCGTCCGATACACAGATAGTTCCGAGGCGGCCGAGGAGCCTCACCGCATAGCAATCGGGGTGCGAGGCGAGGGATGCGGCGAGAAGGACCCAACGGCTAGACGGAAGAGGCTTCAGGGCCGCCTCGGAATGGTCCAAGCATCGGACGCGCTTGGGGCGACTACCAGTGACAACCCCTTATCCCGCGACGCGTCCGATACACAGATAGTTCCGAGGCGGCCGAGGAGCCTCACCGCATAGCAATCGGGGTGCGAGGCGAGGGATGCGGCGAGAAGGACCCAACGGCTAGACGGAAGAGGCTTCAGGGCCGCCTCGGAATGGTCCAAGCATCGGACGCGCTTGGGGCGACTACCAATGACAACCCCTTATCCCGCGACGCGTCCGATACACAGATAGTTCCGAGGCGGCCGAGGAGCCTCACCGCATAGCAATCGGGGTGCGAGGCGAGGGATGCGGCGAGAAGGACCCAACGGCTAGACGGAAGAGGCTTCAGGGCCGCCTCGGAATGGTCCAAGCATCGGACGCGCTTGGGGCGACTACCAGTGACAACCCCTTATCCCGCGACGCGTCCGATACACAGATAGTTCCGAGGCGGCCGAGGAGCCTCACCGCATAGCAATCGGGGTGCGAGGCGAGGGATGCGGCGAGAAGGACCCAACGGCTAGACGGAAGAGGCTTCAGGGCCGCCTCGGAATGGTCCAAGCATCGGACGCGCTTGGGGCGACTACCGTTGCCAACCCCTTATCCCGCGATGCGTCTGATACACAGATAGTTCCGAGGCGGCCGAGGAGCCTCACCGCATAGCAATCGGGTTGCGAGGCAGATTATTGGGAAGGGAACCCCCTGGGATGCGGCTCAAGCAGTGCCCAAAGGGACTGGAATGCGGAATCACATCGAGAGACCCAAATGCTATACGAGGGCTCAAATCGAATTATCGATTTGGCCACGACATGGACGCATCGGAACGACTACCTTTGCCGAACCACTCGCAATTGCATCCATACCGAAACCAATAGACATTTCCGTTAGAGCCCTCGCATAGCATTCGGGAATCTCGCATGCCCCTCTAAATCGACCAATGCTGGCGCTCAATGAAAATCCGAGCGCTACCACCGTTCGAGCGCCAGCATTGGTCGAGTTAGAGGGGCACGGGGGAGAATGCTCCAGTCAACACCTCCCCTATATAAGTTATTTGTCCGATTCTCGCACAACCGTAGTCTGCCTCGTCGAATCAAACAACGGTCCCAGATTCCGACTTCCGTTCCGTAGAGACCCAAAAGCTAGATGGAGGCTCGCAAGAAAGAGAGTCGGCGCATAGCAATCGGGTTTCTCGAACGTTTAGGGACCGAGCTCACTTGCGGATAGGGCAAAATCCGCCAAGCAACCCAAAAGCTAGACGGGGGCTCGAATCGAATCGCCTAGGCGGCCACAACAACGACGTGTTGGATCGACTACCAGTGCCAAACCATTCAGCAAGACTAGTCTGTGTCGAGGCCGGATAGAGATTCTCAGAGAGCGCCCGCATAGCATTTAGGAGACCTGCCGCGTCCCTCACACTCGACAAATGGTGGTGCACGTTTATAAATCCGAGCGATCCCAACCCTTTCAAGCACCAACATCGGTCGAGATAGAGGGGCACGGAGGGGGCTGCGTGAGACAACACAGTCCCCTATATAAGTTATTTGTCCGATTCTCACACATCCGAAGAATGGTCATCAAATCGGACAACAGCCCAAACTTCCGACTTCCGTCCCAGAAAGCCCAAGAGCTATCTAAAACGTTCATGGCCGGAACTCGATCGCGGCTATACCAGTCCGCCAAGCAACCCAAAAGCTAGACTGGAGCTCTAGTCGAATCACCTCTGTGGCCATTGCAAGGACGTGTTGGAGCGACTACCATTGCCGAACCATTCCGCAGGTCGAGTCCATACCAAGGCCGCATAGAGATTCACGATGAGCTCCTGCATAGCAATCAGGAGACTTGCCGTGTCCATCACAATCGATAAATCCTGGTGCAAGATTTTTGCATCCGAGCGCTCCAACCAGTCGAGCACCAGCATCAATCGACATAAACGGGCACGGGGGGAGGATGCTCGAGAACACTACCTCCCCTATATAAGTTATTTGTCCGATTCTCAAGCAGCCGAAGTCTGGTCATCGAATCGGGTCAAAGACCACAACTTCCGACTTTACCCACAATGCAAGTCATCGAATCGAACATCGGCCCCCGAGTCGGACTCCATGCGTATGTCAGGTCATCGGACCCAAATTCCGCCTTCCTGCGCATGGCGGGCCATCAATATCAACTCGGTCATCGGACCCAAACTCCGCCTTTTTGCGTATGGCACGCCTTCAAATCGGTCATCGGACCCAAATTCCGCCTTCCTGTGCATGGCGGGCCATCAACATCAACTCGGTCATCGGACCCAAATTCCGCCTTTCTGCGCATGGCACGCCATCAACTCGGTCATCGGACCCAAATTCCGCCTTCCTGCGCATGGCAGGTCATCGGACACAAATTCAGACCTCGCCAATATGCCTACGTATCGAATCGGTCATCGGACCCAACTTCCGACTTCATCCATACTGTAGGGTCTTTGAGGTTGGCGCGGTGCGCTCAACCCAGGGAGTCGACCCATCGAAGCATACACCTCCCCTATATAAGCTATTTGTCCGATTCCCACACCTGTGTAGTTTGCACCTCTGACCAGGACATCGACCCCAACTTCCGAACTCGACTGCAACGACGGCACCAGCGCCTTGGTGCGCACCTTGCGACGCACAGTCCCAACATTCGCCTTCCTGCACATGGCAGGTCATCGGACCCAAATTCCGACCTCGCGAGTATGCCTACATATCGAATCGGTCATCGGACCCAACTTCCGACTTCATCCATACCGTAGGGTCTTTGAGGTTGGCGCGGTGCGCTCAACCCGGGGAGTCGACCCAACGAAGCATACACCTCCCCTATATAAGCTATTTGTCCGATTCCCACACCTGTGTAGTTTGCACCTCCGATCAAGACATCGACCCCAACTTCCGAACTCGCCTCCAACGACCGAACCAGCGCCTTGGTGCGCACCTTGCAACGCACAGTGCCAACATTCGCCTTCCTGCACGTGGCAGGTCATCGGACCCAAATTCCGACCTCGCGAGTATGCCTACATATCGAATCGGTCATCGGACCCAACTTCCGACTTCATCCATACCGTAGGGTCTTTGAGGTTGGCGCGGTGCGCTCAACCCGGGGAGTCGACCCAACGAAGCATACACCTCCCCTATATAAGCTATTTGTCCGATTCCCACACCTGTGTAGCTTGCACCTCCGATCAGGACATCGACCCCAACTTCCGAACTCGACTAAAAAGACCGCACCAGCGCCTTGGTGTGCACCTTGCAACGCACAGTGTCAACATTCGCCTTCCTGCACATGGCAGGTCATCGGACCCAAATTCCGACCTCATGAGCATACCTACTAATCGAATTGGTCATCGGACCCAACTTCCGACTTCATCCATACCGTAGGGTCTTTGAGGTTGGCGCGGTGCGCTCAACCTGGGGAGTCGACCCATCGAAGCATACACCTCCCCTATATAAGCTATTTGTCCGATTCCGACACCTGTGTAGTTTGCACCTCCGCTCAGGACATCGACCCCAACTTCCGAACTCGCCTGCAACGACCGAACCAGCGCCTTGGTGCGCACCAAAAGTGCGCACTTTTGGAGGGCACTTTTGTGCGCTCCAAAGGTGCGCACTTTTGGAGGGCACTTTTCTGCGCTCCAAAGGTGCGCACTTTTGGAGGGCACTTTTTGGAGGGCACTTTTCTGCGCTCCAAAGGTGCGCACTTTTGGAGGGCACTTTTTGGAGGGCACTTTTCTGCGCTCCAAAGGTGCGCACTTTTGGAGGGCACTTTTTGGAGGGCACTTTTCTGCGCTCCAAAGGTGCGCACTTTTGGAGGGCACTTTTTGGAGGGCACTTTTCTGCGCTCCAAAGGTGCGCACTTTTGGAGGGCACTTTTTGGAGGGCACTTTTCTGCGCTCCAAAGGTGCGCACTTTTGGAGGGCACTTTTCTGCGCTCCAAAGGTGCGCACTTTTGGAGGGCACTTTTTGGAGGGCACTTTTCTGCGCTCCAAAGGTGCGCACTTTTGGAGGGCACTTTTTGGAGGGCACTTTTCTGCGCTCCAAAGGTGCGCACTTTTGGAGGGCACTTTTTGGAGGGCACTTTTCTGCGCTCCAAAGGTGCGCACTTTTGGAGGGCACTTTTGTGCACTCCAAAGGTGCGCACTTTTGGAGGGCACTTTTCCTGTGCTCCAAAGGTGCACACCTAGGTGAGCACCTTCGACCACACCTTGTAGCACACCAAACTCTGACTTTCGACTTCATCCGCAATGCAGGGTCTTTGAGGTTGGCGCAATGCGCACAACCAGGGGAGTCGACCCATCAAACCCAACACCTCCCCTATATAAGCTATTTGTCTGATTCTCATACATGCGTAGCCTGCAGGAGCAATTAGGACATCGACCCCAACTTTCGGCTTCTAAACGAAAACAAGGTCTTTGAGGTTGGTGTAATGCGAACAACTAGGGGAGTCAACCCATCAAACCCAACACCTCCCCTATATAAGCTATTTGTCTGATTCTCATACATGTGTAGTCTACAGGAGCAATTAGGACATCGACCCCAACTTTTGACTTCTTAACGAAAACAAGGTCTTTGAGGTTGACGTAATGCGCACAACCAGGGGAGTCGACCCATCAAACCCAACACCTCCCCTATATAAGCTATTTGTCCGATTCTCATACATGTGTAGCCTGCAGGAGCCATTAGGACATTGACCCCAACTTTTGACTTCTTAACGAAAACAAGGTCTTTGAGGTTGGCGTAATGCGCACAACCAAGGGAGTTGACCCATCAAACCCAACACCTCCCCTATATAAGCTATTTGTCTGATTCTCATACATGTGTAGCCTGCAACAACGATTAGGACATCCACCCCAACTTCTGAATTCGTCTGCGTTGACCGCACCAAAGGTGCACGCCTTGGTGCTCACCAAAATCCGACTTCCGACTTCTTCTGCTATGCGGGGTCTTTGAGGTTGGCGCAGTGCGCACAACCAGGGGAGTCAACCCACCGAATGCAACACCTCCCCTATATAAGCTATTTGTCTGATTCTCATACATGCGTAGACTGCAGCAATGATTAGGACATCCACCCCAACTTTTGACTTCTTAAACAAGACAGGGTCTTTGAAGTTGGTGCAGTGCACACAACCAGGGGAGTCGACCCATCAAACGCAACACCTCCCCTATATAAAGCTATTTGTCCGATTCTCATACGTGTAGTCTGCAGCAGCGATTAGGACATCGACCCCAACTTCCGAATTCGTTTGCATTGACCGCACCAAAGGTGCACGCCTTGGTGTGCACCCTGGAGTGCACTTTGGTGCTCACCTCGGTGCACACTTTGGTGTGCACCTCGGTGTGCACCAAAGGTGCGCACCTTGGAGCGCACCAAAGGTGTACACTTTGGAGCGCACCACATAGGGTCTTTGAGAGGTTGGCGCAGTGCGCACACCAAGGTGGGTGTTGAGGTGCGTGCCGAGGTGGGTGGGTGCTAGGGTGCGCTCCATGGTGGGTGCCAGGGTGGGTGCGTGCTAGGGTGGATTCCAAAGAGGGTCATAGGGTGGGTGCCAAGGTGGGTTGGTGATATAGTGGGTTCAAAGGTGGGTACTAGGGTGGGTTCCAAGGTGGGTCACAAGTTGGGTGCCAGGATGCGTGGGTGTTAGGTTGGGTGCCAAGGTGGGCTCCTGCGTGGGTGGGTGCTAGGGTGGGTTTCAAGGTGGACGCGAGGGCGGGTGCCAAGGTGGGTAACAAGTTGGGTGTTAGGATGGGTGAGTGCTAGAGTGGGTGCCAAGGTGGGTGGGTGCTAAGGTGGATGCCAAGGTGGTTCACAGGGTGGGTGGGTTCTAGGGTGAGTTCCAAGGTGGGTCACAGGTTCAGTGCTAGGGTGGGTGTCAAGGCGGGTGTCGAGGTGCCTGGGTGCTAGGGTGTGGATGCCAATGTGGGTCATAGGGTGGGTACTAGGGTGGGCTGCAATGTGGGTGCCAAGGTGGGTAACATGCTCGGTGGGTTCTAAATTGGGTGCCAGGGTGGGTGTGCACCCACCTTGCCCGAGGTGGGTGCCAAGGTGCCAGTGTGGGTGGGTGCTAAGGTGGATGCCAAGGTGGGTGAGAAGGTGGGTGATAGGTTGAGTGGTAGGATGGGTGGGTGCCAAGATGGGTCACAGGGTGGGTGCAAGGGTGGGTAGGTGCTAGGGTTGGTGTCAGGGTGGGTGGGTGCTAGGTTGGGTTCCAAGGTGGGTGCGAGGGTGAGTGTCAAGGTGGGTCACAGGTTAGGTGCTAGGATGGGTGAGTGCTAGGGTGCAAAGGTGCCAGGGTGGGTGCTAGGATGGGTCGATGCTAGGGTGAGTGGCAAGGTGGGTCCACAAGTGTCAAGGTGGGTGCCGAGGTGGGTGCCAAGTCGGCGACTGCTATGGTGGATGCCAAGGTGGGTCACGGGGTGGGTGCCAAGTTGCTAGGTTGGGTTCCAAGGTGGGTGCCAACGTGGGTGCTAGGGTGCGTGGGTTAAAGGGTGTGTCACAACGTGGGTGCCAGGATGGGTGCGCACCCACACTGGCCAAGACGGGTGCGGGTGCAAGGTTGGGTTCCAAGCCCGGTCACAGGCTGGGTGCTAGGATGGGTGGGTGCCAAGGTGGGCACCAGGGTGGGTGCACCCACCCTGGCCAAGGTGGGTCACGGGGTGGGTCCTAGGGTGGGTAACGGGGTGGGTACTAAGGTGCGTGCCAAGGTGGGTCATAGGGTGGGTGCCAAGGTGGGCACCAGGGTGGGTGTGCACCAACCCTAGCCAGGGTAGGTCACGGGGTGGTTGTCGGGGTGGGCGTCAAGGAGCCAAGGTGGGTGGCAAGTAGCCAAGTTGCGTGCCAAGGTGGGTGTCGGGGTGGGTGCCAAGGATCCAAGGTGGGTGCCAAGGAACCAAGGTGGGTGTCTGGGTGGGTGCCGAGGTGGGAGCCAGGGTGGGTCCCAAGGTGAGTGCAAAGGTGGGTGCCAGGGTCAAGGTGAGTGCCAATGTGGGTTCCAAGGTGCCAGGGTCAGGGTGAGTGCCAATGTGGGTTCAAAGGTGCTAAGTTGGGTGCGAGGTTGGGTGCGAGGGTGGGTGGGTGCCAAGGTGTGCTAGGTGGAAGCCCGGGTGGGTCGGCATCCCATGGGTGTCGAGTTGGGTGCCTGATGGGTGCTTCTTGTCAAGTTTTAGTCGTCGGGACTCATTTCGAGCCTTAGAGGTCGTTTCTTGTCCGGTTGCCCTGTCTTCGACCTGGGAACCCAATTTTGGTCCTCGGGTCCCATTTTTTTTTGTCTCGCATCCCACTTTTGGCCTGTGGCCTTTTCGGGGTCGATTCTCGTTTTGGGCATCAGAGCATGTTTCTTCTCCTAAAACCCAATATTTGTTTATTAAGTCTCGGAACACATTTTTGTTCTCGTGGACCCATCATGGGTCTTGGAACGCATTTGTGGTCCTTGGGTCCCATTTTGCATCCCGAAACTTGTGTTTTGGTGCTTGATCCCTATTTTGGGTGCCCACCTTGCACCAAGTGCGCACCCGGGGCAAACCGAGCGCCTTGGTGCACCGGGGCAAGATCGAGCGTGCACCCGAGGCGCCCCGAACATGCACCAAGGTGCACTCGGCCCACATGTGAGCGCAGGTCGTTGCGCCCGAGGTGGTGTGTGGGCACCGCGTTGCAGACGGGACACTGCACGCACACGACGCCCCCTCCAGGTGCACGCACGTAGGCCGGGCCGGGTGCACACCCGACGCCCTAGCAAGGTGCGCGCACCCGGGCAGGGCTCACACTTGGCGAACGGGGCGCACTTCGCGAGGGAGGGTGTGCACCTCGACGGGGGTGGGTGGCCGGGGTGGATTCGCACGTGGGTCGCGGTTTGCTAAGTACACACTGCGACAAGCTCATAACGGGTGCGATCATACCAGCGTTAGTGCACCGGATCCCATCAGAACTCCGCAGTTAAGCGCGCTTGGGCCGGAGTAGTACTGGGATGGGTGACCTCCCGGGAAGTCCCGGTGTTGCACCCTTTTTTAGTTTTTCGCCGGGCGTCGCAATGCTATTTGAATAAACCTTTTGCCCGTTTGCGTTCTCGTCGGGGCCGGGCCGGGCCGGGGTGCGCTGCCCGCACTACCGCGCGCGCGGGGGGCGACACCGAGCGCGCACCCGAGGCGCCCCGAGCACACAGGCCACGGTGCAACCCGGGCGTTGTGCGCGCACCCCGGTGCGCCCGAGGTGCTGCGCGCGCACCCAGGTGAAATCGGTGTGCACCTCGGCCAGTGCGCGCTCGGTCGAGTCGCGCACGTTGGCCAAGGTGCACGGTGATGTTTCTTACTCTAAGGTTCCGCACCAGACGCCCGGGACAGGTGAGCGAAGCTGGGCGGGGCCGGGTGCGCGGCCGGGGCAGGTGCACGCAGCTGGAGAGAGCTTTGGAGCACACTTCGGAGCGCACCAATGATGCGCTCCATTCAAAAGTTTCCTGAAAAGGCAAAAAAAGTTGAGATTATAGAATTTCCCACTTGAGAGATTGTAAAAAAAAAAAATTTAAAATGAAGGAAACGCGGGTGCCAAGGTGTGCGCAGCCCAGCCAAGGTGTGCGCACCAAGGCGCCCACCCTGGCGAAGGTGCACGCAAGGTGCGCACCCGAGGCAAACCGGACAATTAACCCAACTTTCGACTTCGCGCGCACCTTGGAGCGCACTTCGGAGCGCTCCTTGGTGCGCACCAATCTTGGGCACCTCGGAGTGCACCATGGCGCCCACCAAGGTGCGCACCCGGGGCAAACCGAGCTCCGACTTCGTGCGCACCTTGGAGCGCACGAAAGGTGCGCACCATGGCGCCCACCAAGGTGCGCAGCCCAGCCAAGGCGTGCGCATCAAGGTGCGCACCCTGGCGAAGGTGCGCACCCGGGGCAAACCGAGCTCCGACTTCGTGCGCACCTTGGAGCGCACAAAAGGTGCGCAACCCAGCCAAGGTGTGCGCACCCCGGTCAAACCGAGCTCCGAATCGTGCGCACCAGAGGTGCACGCCATCGTGCGCACCTTGGAGCACACTTCGGAGCCCTCCTTGGTGCGCGCCGATGTTGCGCACCTCGGAGCGCACCCGGGGAAAACAATGCAATTAACCCGACTTTCGACTTCGTGGGCACCTCGGAGCGCTCTCGGGTTCGCACCTCGGAGCACACCGAGGTGCGCACCTTTGATGCGCTGCCTTCACCAATTTCCAGAAAAGGCAAGAAAACATTGAGAAGGTGTGCGCACCGAGGTGCCCACCCTGGCGAAGGTGCACGCGAGGTGCGCACCCGGGGCAAACCGGGCTCCGACTTCGTGCACGCCGCACCTTGGAGCACACTTCGGAGCGCTCCTTGGTGCGCACCAGGGCGCGCAACCCAGCCGAGGTGCCCACCCCGGCGAAGGTGCACGCGAGGTGCGCACCCGGGGCAAACCGGGCTCCGACTTCGTGCACGCCATGGTGCCCACCGCGGCGAAGGTGCACGCGAGGTGCGCACCCGGGGCAAACCGGGCTCCGACTTCGTGCACGCCGCACCTTGGAGCACACTTCGGAGCGCTCCTTGGTGCGCACCATGGTGCCCACCAGGGCGCGCAACCCCGCCGAAGGTGCACGCGAGGTGCGCACCCGGGGCAAACCGGGCTCCGACTTCGTGCACGCCGCACCTTGGAGCACACTTCGGAGCGCTCCTTGGTGCGCACCATGGTGCCCACCAGGGCGCGCAACCCCGCCGAAGGTGCACGCGAGGTGCGCACCCGGGGCAAACCGGGCTCCGACTTCGTGCACGCCATGGTGCGCACCGCGGCGAAGGTGCGCACCCGGGGCAAACCGGGCTCCGACTTCGTGCACGCCGCACCTTGGAGCACACTTCGGAGCGCTCCTTGGTGCGCACCAGGGCGCGCAACCCAGCCGAGGTGCCCACCCCGGCGAAGGTGCACGCGAGGTGCGTACCCGGGGCAAACCGGGCTCCGACTTCGTGCACGCCGCACCTTGGAGCACACTTCGGAGCGCTCCTTGGTGCGCACCATGGTGCCCACCAGGCCGCGCAACCCAGCCAAGGTGTGCGCACCAAGGTGCACGCGAGGTGCGCACCCGGGGCAAACCGGGGTCCGACTTCGTGCACGCCGCACCTTGGAGCACACATCGGGGCGCTCCCGGGTTCGCACCGGCGTTGCGCACCGTGGTGGGCACCTCGGAGCACACCAAGGTGGGCAGCGAGGTGCGCACCTTTGATGCGATGCCTTCACTAATTTCCATAAAAGGCAAAAAAAAAACGAGATTTTAAAATTTCCGTTTTGAAAGATAGTGAGAAAAAGGGAATGCTGGTGCCATCTTGAGCCCGCCCTGGTGCGCAGCCCAGCCAAGGTGTGCGCACCAAGGTGCCCACCCTGGCGAAGGTGCGCGCCCGGGCAATTAACCCAACTTCCAACTTCGCGCGCGCCAGGGTGGGAGCGCACCCAACAACCGGGCCTGGGAAGAGCCAATGCGAGAAACCCCACCAAACGCTCTGACAAAAAAAGAGGGTGGCGCTCCAGTAACCCCGCTTCGGAGCGCACCCTGGGCAAACCCAGCCAAGGTGCCCACCCCGGCCAAGGTGCAGGCGAGGTGCGCACCCGGGGCAAACCGGGCTCCGACAACGTGCACGCCGCACCTTGGAGCACACTTCGTAGCGCTCCCGGGTGCGCACCTCAGAGCACACCAAGGTGGGCAGCGAGGTGCGCACCTTTGATGCGCTGCCTTCACTAATTTCCAGAAAAGGCAAAAAAAAAAGGAGATTTTAAAATTTCCGTTTTGAAAGATAGTGAAAAAAACGGAACGCGCGTGCCATCTTGAGCCCGCCCTGGTGCGCAGCCCAGGTAAGGTGCCCACCCTGGCAAAGGTGCGCACCCGGGCAATTAACCCTACTTCCGACTTCGTGCGCGCCAGGGTGGCAACCGGGCCTCGGAAGAGCCAATGCGAGAAACCCCACCAAACGCTCCGACAAAAAAAGAGGCGGCGCTCCAATAACCCCGCTTCGGAGCGCAGCCGGGGCAAACCCAGCCAAGGTGCCCACCCCGACGAAGGTGCACGCGAGGTGCGCACCCGGGGCAAACCGGGCTCCGACAACGTGCACGCAGCACCTTGGAGCACACTTCGAAGCACTCCCGGGTGCCCACCGGCGTTGCGCACCGTGGTGGGCAGCGAGGTGCGCACCTTTGATGCGCTGCCTTCACTAATTTCCAGAAAAAGGCAAAAAAAAATGAGATTTTAAAATTTCCGTTTTGAAAGATAGTGAAAAAAAAGGAACGCGGGTGCCATCTTGAGCCCGCCCTGGTGCGCAGCCCAGGCAAGGCATGCGCACCAAGGTGCCCACCCGAGGTGCACACCCGGGGCAAACCGGGCTCCGACTTCGTGCAGGCCGCACCTTGGAGCACACTTCGGAGCGCTCCTTGGTGCGCACCATGGTGCCCACCAGGGCGCGCAACCCAGCCAAGGTCTGCACACCAAGGTGCCCACCCCGGCGAAGGTGCACGCGAGGTGCGCACCCGGGGCAAACCGGGCTCCGACTTCGTGCACGCCATGGTGCCCACCGCGGCGAAGGTGCACGCGAGGTGCGCACCCGGGGCAAACCGGGCTCCGACTTCGTGCACGCCGCACCTTGGAGCACACTTCGGAGCGCTCCTTGGTGCGCACCATGGTGCCCACCAGGGCGCGCAACCCAGCCAAGGTGTGCGCACCAAGGTGCACGCGAGGTGCGCACCCGGGGCAAACCGGGGTCCGACTTCGTGCACGCCGCACCTTGGAGCACACATCGGAGCGCTCCCAGGTTCGCACCAGCGTTGCGCACCTTTGATGCGCTGCCTTCACTAATTTCCAGAAAAGGCAAAAAAAAACGAGATTTTAAAATTTCCGTTCTGAAAGATAGTGAAAAAAACGGAACGCGGGTGCCATCTTGAGCCCTTCCTGGTGCGCAGCCCAGGCAAGTTGTGCGCACCAAGGTGCCCACCCTGGCGGAGGTGCGCGCCCGGGGCAATCCGGGCTCCGACTTCGTGCACTGCATGGTGCCCACCAAGGCGCGCAACCCAGCCAAGGTGCCCACCGCAGCGAAGGTGCACGCGAGGTGCGCACCCGAGGTGCACACCCGGGGCAAACCGGGCTCCGACTTCGTGCACGCCGCACCTTGGAGCACACTTCAGAGCGCTCCTTGGTGCGCACCAGGGCGCGCAACCCAACCAAGGTCTGCACACCAAGGTGCTCACCCCGGCGAAGGTGCACGCGAGGTGCGCACCCGGGGCAAACCGGGCTCGGACTTCGTGCACGCCGCACCTTGGAGCACACATCGGAGCGCTCCCGGGTTCGCACCAGCATTGCGCACCTTTGATGCGCTCCAATAACCCCACTTCGGAGCGCACCAGAAACCCCACTGGACGCTTGGGCAAAAATGTAATGCGCACCCGAAGCCCCTACCCAGAAATCCCCAGTTCGGACATGGGGAGCTGCAACGGTAAAAAGCCTCACTAAACTCTCGGACGGAAAGGTGGCTCGAGGGTAATGCCCGAAACCCCACTTCCACTTCCGCTCTTCGGAGCCCCGCCTAGCACTTGGACGAAAAAAATGCGGCACATGGGTTGCCGAGCTTGGCACCTGGATGAGAAACCCCTCTTCGGAGCCCCGCCCGGCACTTGGACAAAAAAAGTGCAGCCCCCGGATGAGAAACCCCTCTTCGAAGCCCCGCCCAACACTTGGACGGAAAAAATGCGGCCCAAGGGTTGCCCAGCTTGGCCCCTGGATGAGAAACCCCTCTTCGAAGCCCCGCCCAACACTTGGACAAAAAAAATGCGGCCCAAGGGTTTTGCCCAGCTCGGCCCCCGGATGAGAAACCCCTCTTCGGAGCCCCGCCCAGCACTTGGACGAAAAAAATGCGGCCCAAGGGTTGCCCCATCTTGGCACCCGGATGAGAAACCCCTCTTCAGAGCTTGGAAAACCCCACTCAGCCCTTTGACAGGAAGGCGGACCCAGGGTCGCATCATATTTTCATCCACACTTGGCATCCGGGGAAGAAAAGAGTGCGCCACAAACCGCGCTCAACCCTTGGGCAAAGGAAAGGGTCGCACCGTCGGCAACCCCCGCTTGGCACTTGGCACTGGCAGAGGAACCCCGCCTCGAGGGACTTTGGAGATAGAGATGCGGGTCAGCGAGCAACGAAGAAGGTTAGAACTGTAAACCCCACCTACGACAGAGCCAAAAAAAAGAGGTCGCACGAATCGAGGCGACAGAGGGCTGAATCTCAGTGGATCGTGGCAGCAAGGCCACTCTGCCACTTACAATACCCCGTCGCTTATTTAAGTCGTCTGCAAAAGATTCTTCTCGCCGACAGCTTGAAATTGTTATCCAAGGTTGCTCCGACC